>NC_092087.1:118746772-118763008 GCF_045679555.1 Salvelinus alpinus | reverse complement strand
AGACGCACGGTATAATGTCCAGACGCACGGTATAATGTCCAGACGCACGGTATAACGTCCAGACGCACGGTATAATGTCCAGACGCACGGTATAATGTCCAGACGCACGGTATAATGTCCAGACGCACGGTATAATGTCCAGACGCACGGTATAATGTCCAGACGCACGGTATAATGTCCAGACGCACGGTAGAATGTCCAGACGCACGGTATAATGTCCAGACGCACGGTATAATGTCCAGACGCACGGTATAATGTCTAGACGCACGGTATAATGTCCAGACGCACGGTATAACGTCCAGACGCACGGTATAATGTCCAGACGCACGGTATAATGTCCAGACGCACGGTATAATGTCCAGACGCACGGTATAATGTCCAGACGCACGGTAGAATGTCCAGACGCACGGTATAATGTCCAGACGCACGGTATAATGTCCAGACGCACGGTATAATGTCCAGACGCACGGTATAATGTCCAGACGCACGGTATAATGTCCAGACGCACGGTAGAATGTCCAGACGCACGGTAGAATGTCCAGACGCACGGTATAATGTCCAGACGCACGGTATAATGTCCAGACGCACGGTATAATGTCCAGACGCACGGTATAATGTCTAGACGCACGGTATAATGTCCAGACGCACGGTATAACGTCCAGACGCACGGTATAACGTCCAGACGCACGGTATAACGTCCAGACGCACGGTATAATGTCCAGACGCACGGTATAATGTCCAGACGCACGGTATAATGTCCAGACGCACGGTATAATGTCCAGACGCACGGTATAACGTCCAGACGCACGGTATAATGTCCAGACGCACGGTAGAATGTCCAGACGCACGGTATAATGTCCAGACGCACGGTATAATGTCCAGACGCACGGTATAATGTCCAGACGCACGGTAGAATGTCCAGACGCACGGTATAATGTCCAGACGCACGGTATAATGTCCAGACGCACGGTATAATGTCCAGACGCACGGTAGAATGTCCAGACGCACGGTATAATGTCCAGACGCACGGTATAATGTCCAGACGCACGGTAGAATGTCCAGACGCACGGTATAATGTCCAGACGCACGGTATAATGTCCAGACGCACGGTATAATGTCCAGACGCACGGTATAACGTCCAGACGCACGGTAGAATGTCCAGACGCACGGTATAATGTCCAGACGCACGGTAGAATGTCCAGACGCACGGTAGAATGTCCAGACGCACGGTATAACGTCCAGACGCACGGTATAATGTCCAGACGCACGGTATAATGTCCAGACGCACGGTATAATGTCCAGACGCACGGTATAATGTCTAGACGCACGGTAGAATGTCCAGACGCACGGTAGAACGTCCAGACGCACGGTAGAATGTCCAGACGCACGGTATAATGTCCAGACGCACGGTATAATGTCCAGACGCACGGTAGAATGTCTAGCCACACATAAAACATGTAAAGTATCGAGGAAAAGGCCATCAGCATCCCCGTGTAAATGAACATATATTTACCATATCAGAAACACCACATTAACATCTCATTAACATAACATGTGATCATGCGGGATCAAACTCTTTCAGAACATAAAAACATCATTATTAACCCAACATCAGAACATTAAAACATTCTAAACATGATCATTATTAACCCAACACCAGAACATTAAAACATGATCATTATTAACCCAACACCAGAACATTAAAACAATTCTAAACATGATCATTATTAACCCCAGAACATTAAAACATTCTAAACATCATTATTAACCCAACACCAGAACATTAAAACATTCTAAACATGATCATTATTAACCCAACACCAGAACATTAAAACATTCTAAACATCATTATTAACCCAACACCAGAACATTAAAACATTCTAAACATCATTATTAACCCAACACCAGAACATTAAAACATTCTAAACATGATCATTATTAACCCAACACCAGAACATTAAAACATTCTAAACATGATCATTATTAACACCAGAGCATTAAAACATTCTAAACATGATCATTATTAACCAAACACCAGAACATTAAAACATTCTAAACATGATCATTATTAACACCAGAACATTAAAACATTCTAACCTAATATCACTGTGAATGAAAAGCATTATGACCAGACAATAGGAGTTATGGTGGAACTGGTGTTTCAGAACACACACAGAGGCACTGGATACACAATCTGATTTGTTTCAAAAGGAAAATACACATTCAGAGAAAGACCTGGACAAATTCCATTTAGATGTCATTAAAATGACATTATTACACTTAGTCATGAAAGTGCTTCAAGGAGAAGGGAGTAAGGAACGGAGGGAGGATATAGAATTGGAACAGGGCCCATTGAGGTGTGGGTAAGGGAAACCTAGTCAGTTGTGCTTCAAGGAGAAGGGAGTAAGGAACGGAGGGAGGATATAGAATTGGAACAGGGCCCATTGAGGTGTGGGTAAGGGAAACATAGTCAGTTGTGCTTCAAGGAGAAGGGAGTAAGGAACGGAGGGAGGATATAGAATTGGAACAGGGCCCATTGAGGTGTGGGTAAGGGAAACCTAGTCATGAAAGTGCTTCAAGGAGAAGGGAGTAAGGAACGGAGGGAGGATATAGAATTGGAACAGGGCCCATTGAGGTGTGGGTAAGGGAAACCTAGTCAGTTGCACAGCTGAATGCATTTAACCCATTTGAATCAGAGGTGCTGGAGGGGGGGGGGGGGGGGGGGTTATAACTGCTCGAGGGAAAGGGTTACTATGAGTCAATATACCAAGACATTATAGTGTTTGAATCAGAGGTGCTGGGGGGGGGGGGGGGGGCTGTTGTTGTTGGGGGTTATAACTGCTCCAGGGAAAGGGTTACTATGAGTCAATATACCAAGACATTATAGTGTTTGAATCAGAGGTGCTGGGGGGGGGGCTGTTGTTGTTGGGGGTTATAACTGCTCCAGGGAAAGGGTTACTATGAGTCAATATACCAAGACATTATAGTGTTTGAATCAGAGGTGCTGGGGGGGGGGGGGGGGCTGTTGTTGTTGGGGGTTATAACTGCTCCAGGGAAAGGGTTACTATGATTCAATATACCAAGACATTATAGTGTTTGAATCAGAGGTGCGGGGGGGGGGGGGGGTTATAACTACTCCAGGGAAAGGGTTACTATGAGTCAATATACCAAGACATTATAGTGTTTGAATCAGAGGTGCGGGGGGGGGGGGGGGGGGGGCTGTTGTTGTTGGGGGTTATAACTGCTCCAGGGAAAGGGTTACTATGATTCAATATACCAAGACATTATAGTGTTTGAATCAGAGGTGCGGGGGGGGGGGGGGGGTTATAACTACTCCAGGGAAAGGGTTACTATGAGTCAATATACCAAGACATTATAGTGTTTGAATCAGAGGTGCGGGGGGGGGGGGGGGCTGTTGTTGTTGGGGGTTATAACTGCTCCAGGGAAAGGGTTACTATGATTCAATATACCAAGACATTATAGTGTTTGAATCAGAGGTGCGGGGGGGGGGGGGGCTGCCTTAATCGACGTCCACATCATCGGCACCCGGGGAGCAGTTGTTGTTGGGGGTTATAACTGCCTTGCTCGAGGGAAAGGGTTACTATGAGTAAATATACCAAGACATTATAGTGTTTGAATCGAGACAGATACCGTGAGTCTACAGGTGCTAGCTGTACTGGTAGACTTCCACTCATTGTGCTAATGCTAGTTAGCATTGGCTCGTGAAATGACTTTTAACTTCCTCCAAACTGCACACAGAGACATAAATTGTATCAATGAGAAAAACATTTTAATGGCTATAATCTGGCACTATTCTTTACTCAGGGCTGTTCAGTTCTGGTTCTGGAGGCCCAAAACACTTCTGTTTCTGCTAGTTAATTACACTCACCCCTGCTTTTACTAGCAGTCTTCCTCTATCTAGTAGTGAATCTAAACTAGAGGAGGACGAGGAGGAGGAAAGGAGGAAGAGGGAGGGGCAAGACATGATGGATTAGCAGGCAGTGATGTCACTGTGATGTCATATAAATATATTATTGTAAAAACATTCATATTCTTGACTAGAAATATATGCCAGTGTATAGTTGGTCTCCACAGGTCCAGGGTCAGAGGTCAGGTGACAGTGTATAGTTCCTCCTTGGTGCTGTGACAGAGTGTGTAACCACAGGTCCAGGGTCAGAGGTCAGGTGACAGTGTATAGTTCCTCCTTGGTGCTGTGACAGAGTGTGTAACCACAGACTCCAGGGTCAGAGGTCAGGTGACAGTGTATAGTTCCTCCTTGGTGCTGTGACAGAGTGTGTAACCACAGGTCCAGGGTCAGAGGTCAGGTGACAGTGTATAGTTCCTCCTTGGTGCTGTGACAGAGTGTGTAACCACAGGTCCAGGGTCAGGTGACAGTGTATAGTTCCTCCTTGGTGCTGTGACAGAGTGTGTAACCACAGACTCCAGGGCTCCAGGTGTTCACGGAGTCGGTCTCTCTGGGAGGCAGGAGGAACACCACACTAGAGGCAACCAGGACGTGCCATAGAGAGTGTGTGTACAGGTAGTTGTCCTCCGTCTCAGCAAACACGTACACACACACACCGACCAGCGCCGAGGCCAGGCCTGGCAGGAGGAACAGTACCCAACGTCGCCAAGAGGGGGGGTAGCACTGTTTCCTCTTCAGCCCTCGATACACCTGGAAACACACATTATACAGACGTTACACACAACCTTAACCCTGGCAAGAGGAACACTAAAACTGTCTCCTCGTCAGCCCTCGATATACAGTAACAGTCTAAAGTGTGGACACACCTACTTATTCCAGGGTTTTTCTTTATTTTTACTATTTTCTACCTTGTAGATTAATAGTGAAGACATCACACCTATGAAATAACACATATGGAATCATGTAGTAACCAAAAAAAGTGTTAAACAAATAAAAAAATATTTTATATTTGAGATTCTTCAAAGTAGCCACCCTTTGCCTTGATGACAGCTTTGCACATTCTTGGCATTCTCTCAACCAGCTTCATGAGGTAGTCACCTGGAATGCATTTCAATAAACAGGTGTGTCTTGTTAATTTGTGGAATTTCTTTCCTTAATGCGTTTCATCCAATCAGTTGTGTTGTTAGGGGTGCAGAAGATAGCCCTATTTGGTAAAAGACCAAGTCCATATTTTGGCAAAAACAGCTCAAACAAGCAAAGAGAAACGACAGCCCATCAATACTTTAATAACTTCTTGAGGGCAGGGGGCAGCTTTTTCACTTTCGGGAAAAATAGCATGCCAAAATTCAACTGCTTGCTACTCATCCCCAGAATATAAGATATGCATATGATTAGTATATTTGGATAGAAAACACTCTGAAGTTTCTAAAACTGTTTGAATCATGTCTGTGAGAATAACAGAACTTATGTAGCAGGCAAAACCCTGAGGACAAACCATTCAGAATTTGTATTTTTTTGATGTCACTGTCTTTTCAATTAGTTTTTTTAGAGACACCAGATTTCTAATGGACTTGCTTGCAGTTCCTACCGCTTCCACTGGATGTCACCAGTCCTTGGAAATCGGTTGAGGTTATTCCTTTGTGTAGTGAAGAAGTAGGGCTATCGTAAATGAGGGTCACATGAAGTAAATATTTTGAGAGAGTCACGTTATGAAAAAAGTTGCTTCAGTTTGGTTTCGTTTTGTATTGAACACAGATCATCCCGTCTTCAAATTGATCGATTATTAACGTTTAAAAATACCTAACGTTGTATTACAAAAGGAGTTTGAAATGTTTTGGTAAATTTACATGTAACTTTTGATATATTTTGTAGTGACTTGGCGAAAGTTGGAAGCTGTGTTTTTCTGGATGAAATGGTCCAAATAAATTGACATTTTGGATATATATCGACGGAATTAATCGAACAAAAGGACCATTTGTGATGTTTATGGGACATATTGGAGTGCCAACAAAAGAATTTCGTCAAAGGTAAGGCATGATTTATATTTTATTTCTGCGTTTTGTGTCGTGCTTGCAGTGTTGAAATATGCTAGTCTCTCTTTGTTTACTGTTGTGCTATCATCAGATAATAGCATCTTATGCTTTCGCCGAAAAGCCTTTTTGAAATCTGACATGTTGGATGGATTCACAACGAGTGTAGCTTTAATTTGGTATCTTACATGTGTGATTTAATGGAAGTTTGATTTTTATATCATGTTATTTGAATATGGCTCGCTGTATTTTCCCTGGCTGGCTATTGGACGTTTGCGTCCCACCTGCCCCAGAGAAGTTAAGACATGAAGGTCAGTCAATACGGAAAATTTCAAGAACTTTGAAAGTTTCTTCAACTGCAGTGGTAAAAACCATCAAGGGTTAATGGCTTCTTGAAGATTCTCAAATATATTTTAATTTGTTTAATTAACACTTTTTTGGTTACTCCATGAATCCATATTTCTACAAGGTAGAAAATAGTAAAAATAAAGAAAAACCCTGGAATGAGTAGGTGTGTCCACACTTTTGACTGGTACTGTATGCATGGATGTATAGTTACCCAGGAGGTCACCATGGATGTATAGTTACCCAGGAGGTCACCATGGATGTATAGTTACCCAGGAGGTCACCATGGATGTATAGTTACCCAGGAGGTCACCATGGATGTATAGTTACCCAGGAGGTCACCATGGATGTATAGTTACCCAGGAGGTCACCATGGATGTATAGTTACCCAGGAGGTCACCGTGGATACATGGATGTATAGTTACCCAGGAGGTCACCGTGGATACATGGATGTATAGTTACCCAGGAGGTCACCATGGATATATAGTTACCCAGGAGGTCACCATGGATGTATAGTTACCCAGGAGGTCACCATGGATGTATAGTTACCCAGGAGGTCACCATGGATGTATAGTTACCCAGGAGGTCACCATGGATGTATAGTTACCCAGGAGGTCACCATGGATGTATAGTTACCCAGGAGGTCACCATGGATGTATAGTTACCCAGGAGGTCACCATGGATGTATAGTTACCCAGGAGGTCACCATGGATGTATAGTTACCCAGGAGGTCACCATGGATGTATAGTTACCCAGGAGGTCACCATGGATGTATAGTTACCCAGGAGGTCACCATGGATGTATAGTTACCCAGGAGGTCACCATGGATGTATAGTTACCTAGGAGGTCACCATGGATGTATAGTTACCCAGGAGGTCACCATGGATATATGGATGTATAGTTACCCAGGAGGTCACCATGGATGTATAGTTACCCAGGAGGTCACCATGGATGTATAGTTAACCAGGAGGTCACCATGGATGTATAGTTACCCAGGAGATCACCATGGATATATGGATGTATAGTTACCCAGGAGGTCACCATGGATGTATAGTTACCCAGGAGGTCACCATGGATGTATAGTTACCCAGGAGGTCACCATGGATGTATAGTTACCCAGGAGGTCACCATGGATGTATAGGTACCCAGGAGGTCACCATGGATGTATAGTTATCCAGGAGGTCACCATGGATGTATAGTTACCCAGGAGCTCACCATGGATGTATAGTTACCCAGGAGGTCACCGTGGATACATGGATGTATAGTTACCCAGGAGGTCACCATGGATATATGGATGTATAGTTACCCAGGAGGTCACCGTGGATACATGGATGTATAGTTACCCAGGAGGTCACCATGGATGTATAGTTACCCAGGAGCTCACCATGGATGTATAGTTACCCAGGAGGTCACCGTGGATACATGGATGTATAGTTACCCAGGAGGTCACCATGGATATATGGATGTATAGTTACCCAGGAGGTCACCGTGGATACATGGATGTATAGTTACCCAGGAGGTCACCATGGATGTATAGTTACCCAGGAGGTCACCGTGGATACATGGATGTATAGTTACCCAGGAGGTCACCATGGATGTATAGTTACCCAGGAGGTCACCATGGATGTATAGTTACCCAGGAGGTCACCATGGATGTATAGTTACCCAGGAGTTCACCATGGATGTATAGTTACCCAGGAGGTCACCATGGATGTATAGTTACCCAGGAGGTCACCATGGATGTATAGTTACCCAGGAGATCACCATGGATGTATAGTTACCCAGGAGGTCACCATGGATGTATAGTTACCCAGGAGGTCACCATGGATGTATAGTTACCCAGGAGGTCACCATGGATGTATAGTTACCCAGGAGGTCACCATGGATGTATAGTTACCCAGGAGGTCACCATGGATGTATAGTTACCCAGGAGGTCACCATGGATGTATAGTTACCCAGGAGGTCACCATGGATGTATAGTTACCTAGGAGGTCACCATGGATGTATAGTTACCCAGGAGGTCACCATGGATGTATAGTTACCCAGGAGGTCACCATGGATGTATAGTTACCCAGGAGGTCACCATGGATGTATGGATGTATAGTTACCCAGGAGGTCACCGTGGATACATGGATGTATAGTTACCCAGGAGGTCACCATGGATGTATAGTTACCCAGGAGGTCACCATGGATGTATAGTTACCCAGGAGGTCACCATGGATGTATAGTTACCCAGGAGGTCACCATGGATGTATAGTTACCCAGGAGGTCACCATGGATGTATAGTTACCCAGGAGGTCACCATGGATGTATAGTTACCCAGGAGGTCACCATGGATGTATAGTTACCCAGGAGGTCACCATGGATGTATAGTTACCCAGGAGGTCACCATGGATGTATAGTTACCCAGGAGGTCACCATGGATGTATAGTTACCCAGGAGGTCACCATGGATGTATAGTTACCCAGGAGGTCACCATGGATGTATAGTTACCCAGGAGGTCACCATGGATGTATGGATGTATAGTTACCCAGGAGGTCACCGTGGATACATGGATGTATAGTTACCCAGGAGGTCACCATGGATGTATAGTTACCCAGGAGGTCACCATGGATGTATAGTTACCCAGGAGGTCACCATGGATGTATAGTTACCCAGGAGGTCACCATGGATGTATAGTTACCCAGGAGGTCACCATGGATGTATAGTTACCCAGGAGGTCACCATGGATGTATAGTTACCCAGGAGGTCACCATGGCCAGTACAGCACAGAGGATGGGTCCCAGCATGTTCCACAATCCTCTCCGGTCCAGCTGCATGGACATCGCTATCAGCAGAGTACCTAGCATGAACAACATCTACACACACACACACACACACACACACACACACACACACACACACACACACACACACACACACACACACACACACACACACACACACACACACACACACACACACACACACACCCCAAAACAAGCGTTAGCACGACATATCACGTCTGAGTGTGTGTCTTTGTAGTAGGTCTGTGAGTGTGTGTGTTTGTAGTAGGTCTGTGAGTGTGTGTGTGTTTGTACTAGGTCTGTGAGTGTGTGTGTGTTTGTACTAGGTCTGTGAGTGTGTGTGTGTTTGTAGTAGGTCTGTGAGTGTGTGTGTGTTTGTAGTAGGTCTGTGAGTGTGTGTGTGTTTGTAGTAGGTCTGTGAGTGTGTGTGTGTGTGTAGTAGGTCTGTGAGTGTGTGTGTGTTTGTAGTAGGTCTGTGAGTGTGTGTGTGTTTGTAGTAGGTCTGTGAGTGTGTGTGTGTTTGTAGTAGGTCTGTGAGTGTGTGTGTTTGTAGTAGGTCTGTGAGTGTGTGTGTGTTTGTAGTAGGTCTGTGAGTGTGTGTGTTTGTAGTTGGTCTGTGAGTGTGTGTGTTTGTAGTAGGTCTGTGAGTGTGTGTGTGTTAACGTACGTGTTTGAATGTGTCTCTGACTCGGGCCATGCAGAGAACAGTGACCCAGATAGAACAGACTGAACCCAGGAAGTCACAGTACTGGAGAGTGTCGTAATCCATGATACACATCACTGTTAAACCAGGCTGGTCACATGCATGGTAGAACTAGAGAGAGGAGAGGAGAGGAGAGGAGAGGAGAGGAGAGGAGAGGAGAGGAGAGGAGAGGAGAGGAGAGGAGAGGAGAGGAGAGACAGTGGAAGAGAGGGAGAGTGAGAGACAGAGGGATGGAGCAGGAGAGAGAATTCGACATACCAATTAGGATCTGTCTAAAAATACTTGAATCAGTTATAGAACCCATTGCCCTTTATGGTTGAGGTCTGGGGTCCGCTCACCAACCAAGAATTCACTAAATGGGACAAACACCAAATTGAGACTAATATCCTCAGTGTACAACGTAGAACACCAAGTCATGCAGAGCAGAATTAGGCCAATAACTGCTAATTATCAAAATCCAGAAAAGAGTTTTAAATTCCACAACCACCTAAAAGGAAGCGATTCCCAAACCTTCCATAACAAAGAAATCACCTACAGAGAGATGAACCTGGAGAAGAGTCCCCTAAGCATGCTGGTCCTGGGGCTCTGTTCACAAACAGACCCCACAGAGCCATCACCTACAGAGAGATGAACCTGGAGAAGAGTCCCCTCAGCAAGCTGGTCCTGGGGCTCTGTTCACAAACAGACCCCACAGAGCCATCACCGACAGAGAGATGAACCTGGAGAAGAGTCCCCTCAGCAAGCTGGTCCTGGGGCTCTGTTCACAAACACACCCCACAGAGCCATCACCGACAGAGAGATGAACCTGGAGAAGAGTCCCCTCAGCAAGCTGGTCCTGGGGCTCTGTTCACAAACACACCCCACAGAGCCATCACCGACAGAGAGATGAACCTGGAGAAGAGTCCCCTCAGCAAGCTGGTCCTGGGGCTCTGTTCACAAACACACCCCACAGAGCCATCACCTACAGAGAGATGAACCTGGAGAAGAGTCCCCTAAGCAAGCTGGTCCTAGGGCTCTGTTCACAAACACAAACACACCCCACAGAGCCCCAGGACAACAGCACAATTAGACCCAACCAAATCATGAGAAAACAAAATGATAATCACTTGACACATTGGAAATAATTAACAAAAAAACAGAGCAAACTAGAATGCTATTTGGCCCTAAACAGAGAGTACACAGTGGCAGAATACCTGACCACTGTGACTGACCCAAAACTTAAGGAAAGCTTTGACTATGTACAGACTCAGTGAGCATAGCCCTGCTATTGAGAAAGGCCGCCGTAGGCAGACCTGGCTCTCAAGAGAAGACTGGCTATGTTCACACTGCCCACAAAATGAGGTGGAAACTGAGCTGCACTTCCTAACCTCCTGCCCAATGTATGACCATATTAGAGACACATATTTCCCTCAGATTACACAGATCCACAAAGAATTAGAAAACAAACCCGATTTTGATGAACTCCCATATCTACTGGGTGAAATACCACAGTGTGCCATCACAGCAGCAAGATTTCTCACAGTAGAGGATAACATGGTATAGAGGACAATAGGTTGGGGTTAGTGTGTATATATAACTCACAGTAGAGGAGAACATGGTAGAGGACAATAGGTTGGGGTTAGTGTGTATATATAACTCACAGTAGAGGAGAACATGGTAGAGAGGACAATAGGTTGGGGTTAGTGTGTATATATAACTCACAGTAGAGGAGAACATGGTAGAGAGGACAATAGGTTGGGGTTAGTGTGTATATATAACTCACAGTAGAGGAGAACATGGTAGAGGACAATAGGTTGGGGTTAGTGTGTATATATAACTCACAGTAGAGGAGAACATGGTATAGAGGACAATAGGTTGGGGTTAGTGTGTATATATAACTCACAGTAGAGGAGAACATGGTAGAGAGGACAATAGGTTGGGGTTAGTGTGTATATATAACTCACAGTAGAGGAGAACATGGTAGAGAGGACAATAGGTTGGGGTTAGTGTGTATATATAACTCACAGTAGAGGAGAACATGGTAGAGAGGACAATAGGTTGGGGTTAGTGTGTATATATAACTCACAGTAGAGGAGAACATGGTGAAGAGGACAATAGGTTGGGGTTAGTGTGTATATATAACTCACAGTAGAGGAGAACATGGTGAAGAGGACAATAGGTTGGGGTTAGTGTGTATATATAACTCACAGTAGAGGAGAACATGGTAGAGAGGACAATAGGTTGGGGTTAGTGTGTATATATAACTCACAGTAGAGGAGAACATGGTGAAGAGGACAATAGGTTGGGGTTAGTGTGTATATATAACTCACAGTAGAGGAGAACATGGTAAAGAGGACAATAGGTTGGGGTTAGTGTGTATATATAACTCACAGTAGAGGAGAACATGGTAGAGAGGACAATAGGTTGGGGTTAGTGTGTATATATAACTCACAGTAGAGGAGAACATGGTAGAGAGGACAATAGGTTGGGGTTAGTGTGTATATATAACTCACAGTAGAGGAGAACATGGTGAAGAGGACAATAGGTTGGGGTTAGTGTGTATATATAACTCACAGTAGAGGAGAACATGGTAGAGAGGACAATAGGTTGGGGTTAGTGTGTATATATAACTCACAGTAGAGGAGAACATGGTAGAGAGGACAATAGGTTGGGGTTAGTGTGTATATATAACTCACAGTAGAGGAGAACATGGTAAAGAGGACAATAGGTTGGGGTTAGTGTGTATATATAACTCACAGTAGAGGAGAACATGGTAGAGAGGACAATAGGTTGGGGTTAGTGTGTATATATAACTCACAGTAGAGGAGAACATGGTGACGAGGACAATAGGTTGGGGTTAGTGTGTATATATAACTCACAGTAGAGGAGAACATGGTAGAGAGGACAATAGGTTGGGGTTAGTGTGTATATATAACTCACAGTAGAGGAGAACATGGTGAAGAGGACAATAGGTTGGGGTTAGTGTGTATATATAACTCACAGTAGAGGAGAACATGGTAGAGAGGACAATAGGTTGGGGTTAGTGTGTATATATAACTCACAGTAGAGGAGAACATGGTGAAGAGGACAATAGGTTGGGGTTAGTGTGTATATATAACTCACAGTAGAGGAGAACATGGTAAAGAGGACAATAGGTTGGGGTTAGTGTGTATATATAACTCACAGTAGAGGAGAACATGGTAGAGAGGACAATAGGTTGGGGTTAGTGTGTATATATAACTCACAGTAGAGGAGAACATGGTAGAGAGGACAATAGGTTGGGGTTAGTGTGTATATATAACTCACAGTAGAGGAGAACATGGTAAAGAGGACAATAGGTTGGGGTTAGTGTGTATATATAACTCACAGTAGAGGAGAACATGGTAGAGAGGACAATAGGTTGGGGTTAGTGTGTATATATAACTCACAGTAGAGGAGAACATGGTAGAGAGGACAATAGGTTGGGGTTAGTGTTTATATATAACTCACAGTAGAGGAGAACATGGTAAAGAGGACAATAGGTTGGGGTTAGTGTGTATATATAACTCACAGTAGAGGAGAACATGGTAGAGAGGACAATAGGTTGGGGTTAGTGTGTATATATAACTCACAGTAGAGGAGAACATGGTGACGAGGACAATAGGTTGGGGTTAGTGTGTATATATAACTCACAGTAGAGGAGAACATGGTAGAGAGGACAATAGGTTGGGGTTAGTGTGTATATATAACTCACAGTAGAGGAGAACATGGTGAAGAGGACAATAGCTTGGGGTTAGTGTGTATATATAACTCACAGTAGAGGAGAACATGGTGAAGAGGACAATAGGTTGGGGTTAGTGTGTATATATAACTCACAGTAGAGGAGAACATGGTAAAGAGGACAATAGGTTGGGGTTAGTGTGTATATATAACTCACAGTAGAGGAGAACATGGTAGAGAGGACAATAGGTTGGGGTTAGTGTGTATATATAACTCACAGTAGAGGAGAACATGGTAGAGAGGACAATAGGTTGGGGTTAGTGTGTATATATAACTCACAGTAGAGGAGAACATGGTAGAGAGGACAATAGGTTGGGGTTAGTGTGTATATATAACTCACAGTAGAGGAGAACATGGTAGAGAGGACAATAGGTTGGGGTTAGTGTGTATATATAACTCACAGTAGAGGAGAACATGGTAGAGAGGACAATAGGTTGGGGTTAGTGTGTATATATAACTCACAGTAGAGGAGAACATGGTAGAGAGGACAATAGGTTGGGGTTAGTGTGTATATATAACTCACAGTAGAGGAGAACATGGTGAAGAGGACAATAGGTTGGGGTTAGTGTGTATATATAACTCACAGTAGAGGAGAACATGGTAGAGAGGACAATAGGTTGGGGTTAGTGTGTATATATAACTCACAGTAGAGGAGAACATGGTAGAGAGGACAATAGGTTGGGGTTAGTGTGTATATATAACTCACAGTAGAGGAGAACATGGTGAAGAGGACAATAGGTTGGGGTTAGTGTGTATATATAACTCACAGTAGAGGAGAACATGGTAGAGAGGACAATAGGTTGGGGTTAGTGTGTATATATAACTCACAGTAGAGGAGAACATGGTAGAGAGGACAATAGGTTGGGGTTAGTGTGTATATATAACTCACAGTAGAGGAGAACATGGTGAAGAGGACAATAGGTTGGGGTTAGTGTGTATATATAACTCACAGTAGAGGAGAACATGGTAGAGAGGACAATAGGTTGGGGTTAGTGTGTATATATAACTCACAGTAGAGGAGAACATGGTGAAGAGGACAATAGGTTGGGGTTAGTGTGTATATATAACTCACAGTAGAGGAGAACATGGTGAAGAGGACAATAGGTTGGGGTTAGTGTGTATATATAACTCACAGTAGAGGAGAACATGGTAGAGAGGACAATAGGTTGGGGTTAGTGTGTATATATAACTCACAGTAGAGGAGAACATGGTAGAGAGGACAATAGGTTGGGGTTAGTGTGTATATATAACTCACAGTAGAGGAGAACATGGTAGAGAGGACAATAGGTTGGGGTTAGTGTGTATATATAACTCACAGTAGAGGAGAACATGGTAGAGAGGACAATAGGTTGGGGTTAGTGTGTATATATAACTCACAGTAGAGGAGAACATGGTAAAGAGGACAATAGGTTGGGGTTAGTGTGTATATATAACTCACAGTAGAGGAGAACATGGTAGAGAGGACAATAGGTTGGGGTTAGTGTGTATATATAACTCACAGTAGAGGAGAACATGGTGAAGAGGACAATAGGTTGGGGTTAGTGTGTATATATAACTCACAGTAGAGGAGAACATGGTGAAGAGGACAATAGGTTGGGGTTAGTGTGTATATATAACTCACAGTAGAGGAGAACATGGTAGAGAGGACAATAGGTTGGGGTTAGTGTGTATATATAACTCACAGTAGAGGAGAACATGGTGAAGAGGACAATAGGTTGGGGTTAGTGTGTATATATAACTCACAGTAGAGGAGAACATGGTAGAGAGGACAATAGGTTGGGGTTAGTGTGTATATATAACTCACAGTAGAGGAGAACATGGTAGAGAGGACAATAGGTTGGGGTTAGTGTGTATATATAACTCACAGTAGAGGAGAACATGGTAGAGAGGACAATAGGTTGGGGTTAGTGTGTATATATAACTCACAGTAGAGGAGAACATGGTAGAGAGGACAATAGGTTGGGGTTAGTGTGTATATATAACTCACAGTAGAGGAGAACATGGTAGAGAGGACAATAGGTTGGGGTTAGTGTGTATATATAACTCACAGTAGAGGAGAACATGGTAGAGAGGACAATAGGTTGGGGTTAGTGTGTATATATAACTCACAGTAGAGGAGAACATGGTAGAGAGGACAATAGGTTGGGGTTAGTGTGTATATATAACTCACAGTAGAGGAGAACATGGTGAAGAGGACAATAGGTTGGGGTTAGTGTGTATATATAACTCACAGTAGAGGAGAACATGGTAGAGAGGACAATAGGTTGGGGTTAGTGTGTATATATAACTCACAGTAGAGGAGAACATGGTAGAGAGGACAATAGGTTGGGGTTAGTGTGTATATATAACTCACAGTAGAGGAGAACATGGTAGAGAGGACAATAGGTTGGGGTTAGTGTGTATATATAACTCACAGTAGAGGAGAACATGGTAGAGAGGACAATAGGTTGGGGTTAGTGTGTATATATAACTCACAGTAGAGGAGAACATGGTAGAGAGGACAATAGGTTGGGGTTAGTGTGTATATATAACTCACAGTAGAGGAGAACATGGTAGAGAGGACAATAGGTTGGGGTTAGTGTGTATATATAACTCACAGTAGAGGAGAACATGGTAGAGAGGACAATAGGTTGGGGTTAGTGTGTATATATAACTCACAGTAGAGGAGAACATGGTGAAGAGGACAATAGGTTGGGGTTAGTGTGTATA
>NC_092087.1:118729272-118741772 GCF_045679555.1 Salvelinus alpinus | reverse complement strand
TGGAGAGACATTAGATACAGGCTGATACATGGAGCTGTGGTGACACTATCACGTTACCACAGACACTACTGGAGAGACATTAGATACAGGCTGTCACGTTACCACAGGCACTACTGGAGAGACATTAGATACAGGCTGATACATAGAGCTGTGGTGTCAATGTCACGTTACCACAGACACTACTGGAGAGACATTAGATACAGGCTGATACATGGAGCTGTGGTGACACTGTCACGTTACTACAGACACTACTGGAGAGACATTAGATACAGGCTGATACATGGAGCTGTGGTGTCACTGTCACGTTACCACAGACACTACTGGAGAGACATTAGATACAGGCTGATACATAGAGCTGTGGTGTCACTGTCACGTTACCACAGACACTACTGGAGAGACATTAGATACAGGCTGATACATGGAGCTGTGGTGACACTGTCACGTTACCACAGACACTACTGGAGAGACATTAGATACAGGCTGATACATGGAGCTGTGGTGTCACTGTCACGTTACCACAGACACTACTGGAGAGACATTAGATACAGGCTGATACATGGAGCTGTGGTGACACTGTCACGTTACCACAGACACTACTGGAGAGACATTAGATACAGGCTGATACATGGAGCTGTGGTGACACTGTCACGTTACCACAGACACTACTGGAGAGACATTAGATACAGGCTGATACATGGAGCTGTGGTGACACTGTCACGTTACCACAGACACTACTGGAGAGACATTAGATACAGGCTGATACATGGAGCTGTGGTGTCACTGTCACGTTACCACAGGCACTACTGGAGAGACATTAGATACAGGCTGATACATGGAGCTGTGGTGTCACTGTCACGTTACCACAGACACTACTGGAGAGACATTAGATACAGGCTGATACATGGAGCTGTGGTGACACTGTCACGTTACCACAGACACTACTGGAGAGACATTAGATACAGGCTGATACATGGAGCTGTGGTGTCACTGTCACGTTACCACAGACACTACTGGAGAGACATTAGATACAGGCAGCTGTGGTGTTATATTACCAGTCACTACTGTAGAGACATTAGATCCAGACAGCTGTGGTGTTATATTACCAGTCACTACTGTAGAGACATTAGAGACAGCTGTGGTGTTATATTACCAGTCACTACTGTAGAGACATTAGATCCAGACAGCTGTGGTGTTATATTACCAGTCACTACTGTAGAGACATTAGAGACAGCTGTGGTGTTATATTACCAGTCACTACTGTAGAGACATTAGATAGAGACAGCTGTGGTGTTATATTACCAGTCACTACTGTAGAGACATTAGATAGAGACAGCTGTGGTGTTATATTACCAGTCACTACTTTAGAGACATTAGATAGAGACAGCTGTGGTGTTATATTACCAGTCACTACTGTAGAGACATTAGTAAGAGACAGCTGTGGTGTTATATTACCAGTCACTACTGTAGAGACATTAGAGACAGCTGTGGTGTTATATTACCAGTCACTACTGTAGAGACATTAGATAGAGACAGCTGTGGTGTTATATTACCAGTCACTACTGGAGAGACATTAAGACAGCTGTGGTGTTATATTACCAGTCACTACTGTAGAGACATTAGATAGAGACAGCTGTGGTGTTATATTACCAGTCACTACTGTAGAGACATTAGATAGAGACAGCTGTGGTGTTATATTACCAGTCACTACTGTAGAGACATTAGATAGAGACAGCTGTGGTGTTATATTACCAGTCACTACTGTAGAGACATAAGATAGAGACAGCTGTGGAGTTATATTACCAGTCACTACTGTAGAGACATTAGATAGAGACAGCTGTGGTGTTATATTACCAGTCACTACTGTAGAGACATTAGATAGAGACAGCTGTGGTGTTATATTACCAGTCACTACTGTAGAGACATTAGAGACAGCTGTGGTGTTATATTACCAGGCACTACTGTAGAGACATTAGATAGAGACAGCTGTGGTGTTATATTACCAGTCACTACTGTAGAGACATTAGATAGAGACAGCTGTGGTGTTATATTACCAGTCACTACTGTAGAGACATTAGATAGAGACAGCTGTGGTGTAATATTACCAGTCACTACTGTAGAGACATTAGAGACAGCTGTGGTGTTATATTACCAGTCACTACTGTAGAGACATTAGAGACAGCTGTGGTGTTATATTACCAGTCACTACTTTAGAGACATTAGATAGAGACAGCTGTGGTGTTATATTACCAGTCACTACTGTAGAGACATTAGATAGAGACAGCTGTGATGTTATATTACCAGTCACTACTGTAGAGACATTAGATAGAGACAGCTGTGGTGTTATATTACCAGTCACTACTGTAGAGACATTAGAGACAGCTGTGGTGTTATATTACCAGTCACTACTGTAGAGACATTAGTAAGAGACAGCTGTGGTGTTATATTACCAGTCACTACTGTAGAGACATTAGATAGAGACAGCTGTGATGTTATATTACCAGTCACTACTGTAGAGACATTAGATAGAGACAGCTGTGGTGTTATATTACCAGTCACTACTGTAGAGACATTAGAGACAGCTGTGGTGTTATATTACCATCACTACTGTAGAGACATTAGATAGAGCTGTGGTGTTATATTACCAGTCACTACTGTAGAGACATTAGATAGAGACAGCTGTGGTGTTATATTACCAGTCACTACTTTAGAGACATTAGATAGAGACAGCTGTGTTGTTATATTACCAGTCACTACTGTAGAGACATTAGATAGAGACAGCTGTGGTGTTATATTACCAGTCACTACTGTAGAGACATAAGATAGAGACAGCTGTGGTGTTATATTACCAGTCACTACTGTAGAGACATTAGATAGAGACAGCTGTGGTGTTATATTACCAGTCACTACTGTAGAGACATTAGATAGAGACAGCTGTGGTGTTATATTACCAGTCACTACTGTAGAGACATTAGAGACAGCTGTGGTGTTATATTACCAGTCACTACTGTAGAGACATTAGATAGAGCTGTGGTGTTATATTACCAGTCACTACTGTAGAGACATTAGAGACAGCTGTGGTGTTATATTACCAGTCACTACTGTAGAGACATTAGATAGAGACAGCTGTGGTGTTATATTACCAGTCACTACTGTAGAGACATTAGATAGAGACATCTGTGGTGTTATATTACCAGTCACTACTGGAGAGACATTAGAGACAGCTGTGGTGTTATATTACTAGTCACTACTGTAGAGACATTAGATCCAGACAGCTGTGGTGTTATATTACCAGTCACTACTGTAGAGACATTAGATAGAGACAGCTGTGGTGTTATATTACCAGTCACTACTGTAGAGACATTAGAGACAGCTGTGGTGTTATATTACCAGGCACTACTGTAGAGACATTAGATAGAGACAGCTGTGGTGTTATATTACCAGTCACTACTGTAGAGACATTAGATAGAGACAGCTGTGGTGTTATATTACCAGTCACTACTGTAGAGACATTAGATAGAGACAGCTGTGGTGTAATATTACCAGTCACTACTGTAGAGACATTAGAGACAGCTGTGGTGTTATATTACCAGTCACTACTGTAGAGACATTAGAGACAGCTGTGGTGTTATATTACCAGTCACTACTTTAGAGACATTAGATAGAGACAGCTGTGGTGTTATATTACCAGTCACTACTGTAGAGACATTAGATAGAGACAGCTGTGATGTTATATTACCAGTCACTACTGTAGAGACATTAGATAGAGACAGCTGTGGTGTTATATTACCAGTCACTACTGTAGAGACATTAGAGACAGCTGTGGTGTTATATTACCAGTCACTACTGTAGAGACATTAGTAAGAGACAGCTGTGGTGTTATATTACCAGTCACTACTGTAGAGACATTAGATAGAGACAGCTGTGATGTTATATTACCAGTCACTACTGTAGAGACATTAGATAGAGACAGCTGTGGTGTTATATTACCAGTCACTACTGTAGAGACATTAGAGACAGCTGTGGTGTTATATTACCATCACTACTGTAGAGACATTAGATAGAGCTGTGGTGTTATATTACCAGTCACTACTGTAGAGACATTAGATAGAGACAGCTGTGGTGTTATATTACCAGTCACTACTTTAGAGACATTAGATAGAGACAGCTGTGTTGTTATATTACCAGTCACTACTGTAGAGACATTAGATAGAGACAGCTGTGGTGTTATATTACCAGTCACTACTGTAGAGACATAAGATAGAGACAGCTGTGGTGTTATATTACCAGTCACTACTGTAGAGACATTAGATAGAGACAGCTGTGGTGTTATATTACCAGTCACTACTGTAGAGACATTAGATAGAGACAGCTGTGGTGTTATATTACCAGTCACTACTGTAGAGACATTAGAGACAGCTGTGGTGTTATATTACCAGTCACTACTGTAGAGACATTAGATAGAGCTGTGGTGTTATATTACCAGTCACTACTGTAGAGACATTAGAGACAGCTGTGGTGTTATATTACCAGTCACTACTGTAGAGACATTAGATAGAGACAGCTGTGGTGTTATATTACCAGTCACTACTGTAGAGACATTAGATAGAGACATCTGTGGTGTTATATTACCAGTCACTACTGGAGAGACATTAGAGACAGCTGTGGTGTTATATTACTAGTCACTACTGTAGAGACATTAGATCCAGACAGCTGTGGTGTTATATTACCAGTCACTACTGTAGAGACATAAGATAGAGACAGCTGTGGAGTTATATTACCAGTCACTACTGTAGAGACATTAGATAGAGACAGCTGTGGTGTTATATTACCAGTCACTACTGTAGAGACATTAGATAGAGACAGCTGTGGTGTTATATTACCAGTCACTACTGTAGAGACATTAGAGACAGCTGTGGTGTTATATTACCAGGCACTACTGTAGAGACATTAGATAGAGACAGCTGTGGTGTTATATTACCAGTCACTACTGTAGAGACATTAGATAGAGACAGCTGTGGTGTTATATTACCAGTCACTACTGTAGAGACATTAGATAGAGACAGCTGTGGTGTAATATTACCAGTCACTACTGTAGAGACATTAGAGACAGCTGTGGTGTTATATTACCAGTCACTACTGTAGAGACATTAGAGACAGCTGTGGTGTTATATTACCAGTCACTACTTTAGAGACATTAGATAGAGACAGCTGTGGTGTTATATTACCAGTCACTACTGTAGAGACATTAGATAGAGACAGCTGTGATGTTATATTACCAGTCACTACTGTAGAGACATTAGATAGAGACAGCTGTGGTGTTATATTACCAGTCACTACTGTAGAGACATTAGAGACAGCTGTGGTGTTATATTACCAGTCACTACTGTAGAGACATTAGAGACAGCTGTGGTGTTATATTACCAGTCACTACTGTAGAGACATTAGATAGAGACAGCTGTGATGTTATATTACCAGTCACTACTGTAGAGACATTAGATAGAGACAGCTGTGGTGTTATATTACCAGTCACTACTGTAGAGACATTAGAGACAGCTGTGGTGTTATATTACCATCACTACTGTAGAGACATTAGATAGAGCTGTGGTGTTATATTACCAGTCACTACTGTAGAGACATTAGATAGAGACAGCTGTGGTGTTATATTACCAGTCACTACTTTAGAGACATTAGATAGAGACAGCTGTGTTGTTATATTACCAGTCACTACTGTAGAGACATTAGATAGAGACAGCTGTGGTGTTATATTACCAGTCACTACTGTAGAGACATAAGATAGAGACAGCTGTGGTGTTATATTACCAGTCACTACTGTAGAGACATTAGATAGAGACAGCTGTGGTGTTATATTACCAGTCACTACTGTAGAGACATTAGATAGAGACAGCTGTGGTGTTATATTACCAGTCACTACTGTAGAGACATTAGAGACAGCTGTGGTGTTATATTACCAGTCACTACTGTAGAGACATTAGATAGAGCTGTGGTGTTATATTACCAGTCACTACTGTAGAGACATTAGAGACAGCTGTGGTGTTATATTACCAGTCACTACTGTAGAGACATTAGATAGAGACAGCTGTGGTGTTATATTACCAGTCACTACTGTAGAGACATTAGATAGAGACATCTGTGGTGTTATATTACCAGTCACTACTGGAGAGACATTAGAGACAGCTGTGGTGTTATATTACTAGTCACTACTGTAGAGACATTAGATCCAGACAGCTGTGGTGTTATATTACCAGTCACTACTGTAGAGACATTAGATAGAGACATCTGTGGTGTTATATTACCAGTCACTACTGGAGAGACATTAGAGAAAGCTGTGGTGTTATATTACCAGTCACTACTGTAGAGACATTAGATCCAGACAGCTGTGGTGTTATATTACCAGTCACTACTGTAGAGACATTAGAGACAGCTGTGGTGTTATAATACCAGCTGTGGTGTTATATTACCAGCTGTGGTGTTATATTACCAGCTGTGGTGTTACATTACCAGCTGTGGTGTTATATTACCAGCTGTGGTGTTACATTACCAGCTGTGGTGTTATATTACCAGCTGTGGCGTTACATTACCAGCTGTGGTGTTATATTACCAGCTGTGGCGTTATATTACCAGCTGTGGCGTTATATTACCAGCTGTGGTGTTATATTACCAGCTGTGGTGTTATATTACCAGCTGTGGTGTTACATTACCAGCTGTGGTGTTACATTACCAGCTGTGGTGTTACATTACCAGCTGTGGTGTTACATTACCAGCTGTGGTGTTACATTACCAGCTGTGGTGTTACATTACCAGCTGTGGTGTTACATTACCAGCTGTGGTGTTATATTACCAGCTGTGGTGTAATATTACCAGCTGTGGTGTTATATTACCAGCTGTGGTGTTATATTACCAGCTGTGGTGTTATATTACCAGCTGTGGTGTTATATTACCAGCTGTGGCGTTATATTACCAGCTGTGGCGTTATATTACCAGCTGTGGTGTTACATTACCAGCTGTGGTGTTACATTACCAGCTGTGGTGTTACATTACCAGCTGTGGTGTTACATTACCAGCTGTGGTGTTATATTACCAGCTGTGGTGTTATATTACCAGCTGTGGTGTTATATTACCAGCTGTGGTGTTATATTACCAGCTGTGGTGTTATATTACCAGCTGTGGTGTTATATTACCAGCTGTGGTGTTACATTACCAGCTGTGGTGTTATATTACCAGCTGTGGCGTTACATTACCAGCTGTGGTGTTACATTACCAGCTGTGGTGTTATATTACCAGCTGTGGTGTTATATTACCAGCTGTGGTGTTATATTACCAGCTGTGGTGTTATATTACCAGCTGTGGTGTTATATTACCAGCTGTGGTGTTACATTACCAGCTGTGGTGTGGATGGTACCTGTTGCAGAAGAGTTGTAAGGTGAGGTACCAGGTAGCAGCCTGAGGTGTTATATTACCAGCTGTGGCGTTATATTACCAGCTGTGGCGTTACATTACCAGCTGTGGTGTTATATTACCAGCTGTGGTGTTATATTACCAGCTGTGGTGTTATATTACCAGCTGTGGTGTTATATTACCAGCTGTGGTGTTATATTACCAGCTGTGGTGTTATATTACCAGCTGTGGTGTTATATTACCAGCTGTGGTGTTACATTACCAGCTGTGGTGTGGATGGTACCTGTTGCAGAAGAGTTGTAAGGTGAGGTACCAGGTAGCAGCCTGAGGTGTTATATTACCAGCTGTGGCGTTATATTACCAGCTGTGGTGTTATATTACCAGCTGTGGTGTTACATTACCAGCTGTGGTGTGGATGGTACCTGTTGCAGAAGAGTTGTAAGGTGAGGTACCAGGTAGCAGCCTGAGGTGTTATATTACCAGCTGTGGCGTTATATTACCAGCTGTGGTGTGGATGGTACCTGTTGCAGAAGAGTTGCAAGGTGAGGTACCAGGTAGCAGCCTGAGGGAAGGGAAGTCTGATGACGGCCACAGGAACACTGACGTTCACAGTCAACCCAACCGCTGAGAACAATGCTGAGAACAAAATATATATATAGAACCAGTTAAACTATCAGAATATATATATAAATATATATAGTGCCAGTTAAACTATCAGTGTGTATATATATATATAAATATATATAGTACCAGTTAAACTATCAGAATATATATATATATATATATATACTGATGGTTTGACTCATATATATATATATATAGTGTATGTAGTGTGGTGGTGTACCTAATAAACTGGCCTCTGACTGATATATATATATATTTATTTATTACTATATATATATATATATATATATATATATATATACACACTGATAGTTTGACTGTTACTATATATATATATATACACACTGCTCAAAAAAATTAAGGGAACACTAAAATAACACATCCTAGATCTGAATGAATGAAATATTCTTATTAAATACTTTTTTCTTTACATAGTTGAATGTGCTGACAACAAAATCACACAAAAATGATCAATGGAAATCAAATGTATCATGGAGGTCTGGATTTGGAGTCACACACAAAATGAAAGTGGAAAACCACACTACAGGCTGATCCAACTTTGATGTAATGTCCTTAAAACAAGTCAAAATGAGGCTCAGTAGTGTGTGTGGCCTCCACGTGCCTGTATGACCTCCCTACAACGCCTGGGCATGCTCCTGATGAGGTGGCGGATGGTCTCCTGAGGGATCTCCTCCAACTCCTGGACAGTCTGTGGTGCAACGTGGCGTTGGTGGATGGAGCGAGACATGATGTCCCAGATGTGCTCAATTGGATTCAGGTCTGGGGAACGGGCGGGCCAGTCCATAGCATCAATGCCTTCCTCTTGCAGGAACTGCTGACACACTCATGAGGTCTAGCATTGTCTTGCATTAGGAGGAACCCAGGGCCAACCGCACCAGCATATGGTCTCACAAGGGGTCTGAGGATCTCATCTCGGTACCTAATGGCAGTCAGGCTACCTCTGGCGAGCACATGGAGGGCTGTGCGGCCCCACAAAGAAATGCCACCCCACACCATGACTGACCCACCGCCAAACCGGTCATGCTGGAGGATGTTGCAGGCAGCAGAACGTTCTCCACGGCGTCTCCAGACTCTGTCACATGTGCTCATGTGCTCAGTGTGAACGTGCTTTCATCTGTGAAGAGCACAGGGCGCCAGTGGCGAATTTGCCAATCTTGGTGTTCTCTGGCAAATGCCAAACGTCCTGCACGGTGTTGGGCTGTATATATAGTAACAGTCAAACTATCAGTGTGTATATATATATATATATATATATATATAGTACCAGTCAACCTATCAGTGTGTATATATATAGTACCAGTCAAACTATCAGTGTGTATATATATATATATATATATATATATATATATATATATAGTACCAGTCAAACTATCAGTGTATATATATATATATATATATATATATATATAGTACCAGTCAAACTATCAGTGTATATATATATATATATAGTACCAGTCAAACTATCAGTGTGTATATATATAGTACCAGTCAAACTATCAGTGTATATATCAAATATATATATATATTTAGTACCAGTCAAACTATCAGTGTGTATATATATAGTACCAGTCAAACTATCAGTGTGTATATATATATATATATATATATATAGTACCAGTCAAACTATCAGTGTGTATATATATATATATATATATATAGTACCAGTCAAACTATCAGTGTATATATCAAATATATATATATATTTAGTACCAGTCAAACTATCAGTGTGTATATATATAGTACCAGTCAAACTATCAGTGTGTATATATATATATATATATATATAGTACCAGTCAAACTATCAGTGTATATATATATATATATAGTACCAGTCAAACTATCAGTGTGTATATATATAGTACCAGTCAAACTATCAGTGTATATATCAAATATATATATATATTTAGTACCAGTCAAACTATCAGTGTGTATATATATAGTACCAGTCAAACTATCAGTGTGTATATATATATATATATATAGTACCAGTCAAACTATCAGTGTATAAATATATATATATACATAGTACCAGTCAAACTATCAGTGTATATATATATATATATACATAGTACCAGTCAAACTATCAGTGTATATATATATATATATATAGTAACAGTCAAGCGTTTGGACAGCTACTCATTCCAGGGTTGTTCTTTATTGTTACTATTTTCTACATTGTAGAGAAACAGTGAAGACATCAACACTATAACACATGGAATCATGTAGTAACCAAAAAAACAAACAAAAAGTGTAAAACAATTACAAAAATATTTTGTATTTGAGATTCTTCAAAGTAGCCATCCTTTGCCTTGATCACAGCTTTGTACACTCTTGACATTCTCTCAACCAGCTTCATGATGTAGTCACCTGGAATGCATTTCAATTAACAGGTGTGGCTTGTTAAAAGTTAAATTGTGGAATTTCTTTCCTTCTTAACGCGTTTGAGCCAATCAGTTGTGTTGTGACAAGGTAGGGGTAGTCTCTAAATGCTTTATGGTAGGGGTGGTATACAGAAGATAGCCCTATTTGGTAAAAGACCAAGTCCATATTATGGCAAGAACAGATCAAATAAGCAAAGAGAAACGACAGTCCATCATTACTTTAAGGCACGAAGGTCAGTCAATCCGGAAAATGTCAAGAACTTTAAACGTTTCTTCAAGTGTAGTCGCAAAAAACATCAAGCGCTATGATGAAACTGGGTCTCATGAGGACCGTCACAGGAAAGGAAGACCCAGAGTTACCTCTGCTGCAGAGGATAAGGTCATTAGAGTTACCAGCCTCAGAAATTGCAGCCCAAATAAATGCTTCACAGAGTTCAAGGAACAGACACATCTCAACATCATCTGTTCAGAGGAGACTGCGTGAATCAGGCCTTCATGGTCACATTGCTGCAAAGAAACCACTACTAAAGGACACCAATAAGAAGAAGAGACTTGCTTGGGTCAAGAAACACGAACAATGGACATTAGACTGGTGGAAATCTGTCCTTTGGTCTGATGAGTCCAAATTTGTGATTTTTGGTTCCAACTGCTGTGTCTTTGTGAGACGCAGAGTAGGTGAACGGATGATCTCCGCATGGGTGGTTCCCACCGTGAAGCATGGAGGAGGAGGTGTTATGGTGCTTTGCTGGTGACACTGTCAGTGATTTATTTAGAATTCAAGGCACACTTAACCAGCATGGCTACCACAGCATTCTGCAGCGATACGCCGTCCCATCTGGTTTGGGCTTAGTGGGACTATCATTTGTTTTTCAACAGGACAATGACCCAACACACCTCCAGGCTGTGTAAGGGCTGTTTGACCAAGAAGGAGAGTGATGGAGTGTTGCATCAGGTGACCTGGCCTCCACAATCGCCCGACCTCAACCCAATTGAGATGGTTTGGGATGAGTTGGACTGCAGAGTGAAGGAAAAGCAGCCAACAAGTGCTCAGCATATGTGGGAACTCCTTCAAGACTGTTGGAATAGCATTCCTCGTGAAGTTGGTTGAGAGAATGCGAAGAATAAAGAAAAACCCTGGAATGAGTAGCTGTGTCCAAACTTTTGACTGATACTGTATATAATGATGAATAATATATATAATGTGTGTGTGTCCTACCTGTGTGACAGGGATGGGAGTAGTTGAGTGCGAGGACAGGAGCCCAGGAAGAGAGACAGGCCTTCACACTGCTGGTTCCTAACGTTGCATTAGTCTACAACACACACACACACCACACACCACACACACACACACACACACACACACACACACACACTACATCAGAGGACAGAAAAGAAATGATACTTCGTCATGTGTGTTGAGTGTAATCTCCAGGTTCAGGGTCCCTCCAGTAGACTGTGTGTTGAGGGGGTAGGTGAGGAGCGTGGGGTGTGTGTTACTCACAGTGTTGAGTGTAATCTCCAGGTTCAGGGTCCCTCCAGTAGACTGTGTGTTGAGGGGGTAGGTGAGGAGCGTGGGGTGTGTGTGTTACTCACAGTGTTGAGTGTAATCTCCAGGTTCAGGGTCCCTCCAGTAGACTGTGTGTTGAGGGGGTAGGTGAGGAGCGTGGGGGTGTGTGTGTGTTACTCACAGTGTTGAGTGTAATCTCCAGGTTCAGGGTCCCTCCAGTAGACTGTGTGTTGAGGGGGTAGGTGAGGAGCGTGGGGTGTGTTACTCACAGTGTTGAGTGTAATCTCCAGGTTCAGGGTCCCTCCAGTAGACTGTGTGTTGAGGGGGTAGGTGAGGAGCGTGGGGGGTGTGTGTGTTACTCACAGTGTTGAGTGTAATCTCCAGGTTCAGGGTCCCTCCAGTAGACTGTGTGTTGAGGGGGTAGGTGAGGAGCGTGGGGTGTGTGTTACTCACAGTGTTGAGTGTAATCTCCAGGTTCAGGGTCCCTCCAGTAGACTGTGTGTTGAGGGGGTAGGTGAGGAGCGTGGGGTGTGTGTTACTCACAGTGTTGA
>NC_092087.1:118701772-118724272 GCF_045679555.1 Salvelinus alpinus | reverse complement strand
AGTAGTGCAGGTCTGTCGGGGGAGGCGGTCTGGGTTAGGGGCGTGGTCTGGAGGATGGGTGTGTCCACTGCTCTCCTGACTGACAGCTGGGGCTGGAAGAGGTAGGAGCAGGACGGGAATCCCTACACACACATTATAAACACACACACACACACACACACACACACACACATTATAAACACACACAATACACACATTATAAACACACACATTACACACATTATAAACACACATTAACACACATTATAAACACACACACATTATAAACACACACACACACATTATAAACACAAACATTACACGCATTATAAACACACACACACATACACATTATAAACACACAGACAAACTCCTCACCTTGTGTTCGATGCGTCCATCGTCTCGGGGCAGGTGAGCTGCCAGGTACCAGTCTCCGGGGGCGGGGTTAGAGATGTTAAAGGTTATGTTGCTTTGTGATGATGTCACGGGCAGGTTGAGTGAGAGGACCGGTGATGTCACAGTGTTGTTAGGAAACACCCGTCCTACCGGGTCGATGACTGGAGGAGACCCCCAACGCATGTACCTGATGGAGGAGGAGGAGGAGGAGGAGGAGGAGGGATAGAAGAGTTAGGAAACACCCGTCCTACTGGGTCGATGACTGGAGGAGATCCCCAACACATGTACCTGATGGAGGAGGAGGAGGAGGAGGAGGAGGAGGAGGAGGAGGGATAGAAGAGTTAGGAAACACTCGTCCTACTGGGTCGATGACTGGAGGAGATCCCCAACACATGTACAGTGAGGGAAAAAAGTATTTGATCCCCTGCTGATTTTGTACGTTTGCCCACTGACAAAGAAATGATCAGTCTATAATTTTAATGGTAGGTTTATTTGAACAGTGAGAGACAGAATATCAACAAAAAAATCCAGAAAAACGCATGTCAAAAATGTTATGAATTGATTTGCATTTTAATGAGGGAAATAAGTATTTGACCCCTCTGCAAAACATGACTTAGTACTTGGTGGCAAAACCCTTGTTGGCAATCACAGAGGTCAGACGTTTCTTGTAGTTGGCCACCAGGTTTGCACACATCTCAGGAGGGATTTTGTCCCACTCCTCTTTGCAGATCTTCTTCAAGTCATTAAGGTTTCGAGGCTGACGTTTGGCAACTCGAACCTTCAGCTCCCTCCACAGATTTTCTATGGGATTAAGGTCTGGAGACTGGCTAGGCCACTCCAGGACCTTAATGTGCTTCTTCTTGAGCCACTCCTTTGTTGCCTTGGCCGTGTGTTTTGGGTCATTGTCATGCTGGAATACCCATCCACGACCCATTTTCAATACCCTGGCTGAGGGAAGGAGGTTTTCACCCAAGATTTGACGGTACATGGCCCCGTCCATCGTCCCTTTGATGCGGTGAAGTTGTCCTGTCCCTTTAGCAGAAAAACACCCCCAAAGCATAATGTTTCCACCTCCATGTTTGACGGTGGGGATGGTTTCTTGGGGTCATAGGCAGCATTCCTCCTCCTCCAAACACGGCAAGTTGGGTTGATGCCAAAGAACTCCATTTTGGTCTCATCTGACCACAACACGTTCACCCAGTTGTCCTCTGAATCATTCAGATGTTCATTGGCAAACTTCAGACGGGCATGTATATGTGCTTTCTTGAGCAGGGGGACCTTGCGGGCGCTGCAGGATTTCAGTCCTTCACGGCATAGTGTGTTACCAATTGTTTTCTTGATGACTATGGTCCCAGCTGCCTTGAGATCATTGACAAGATCCTCCTGTGTAGTTCTGGGCTGATTCCTCACCGTTCTCATGATCATTGCAACTCCACGAGGTGAGATCTTGCATGGAGCCCCAGGCTGAGGGAGATTGACAGTTCTTTTGTGTTTCTTCCATTTGCGAATAATCACAGAAACTGTTGTCACCTTCTCACCAAGCTGCTTGGCAATGGTCTTGTAGCCCATTCCAGCCTTGTGTAGGTCTACAATCTTGTCCCTGACATCCTTGGAGAGCTCTTTGGTCTTGGCCATGGTGGAGAGTTTGGAATCTGATTGATTGATTGCTTCTGTGGACAGGTATCTTTTATACAGGTAAGAAACTGAGATTAGGAGCACTCCCTTAAAGAGTGTGCTCCTAGTCTCCGTTCGTTACCTGTATGAAAGACACCTGGGAGCCAGAAATCTTTTTGATTGAGAAGGGGTCAAATACTTATTTCCCTCATTAAAATGCAAATCAATTTATAACATTTTTGACATGCATTTTTCTGGATATTTTTGTTGTTATTCTGTCTCTCACTGTTCAAATAAACCTACCATTAAAATTATAGACTGATAATTTCTTTGTCAGTGGGCAAACGTACAAAATCAGCAGGGGATCAAATACTTTTTTCCCTCACTGTACCTGATGGAGGAGGAGGAGGAGGAGGAGGGATAGAAGAGTTAGGAAACACCCGTCCTACTGGGTCGATGACTGGAGGAGACCCCCAACACATGTACCTGATGGAGGAGGAGGAGGAGGAGGAGGAGGGATAGAAGAGTTAGGAAACACTCGTCCTACCGGGTCGATGACTGGAGGAGACCCCCAACGCATGTACCTGATGGAGGAGGAGGAGGAGGAGGAGGAGGGATAGAAGAGTTAGGAAACACCCGTCCTACTGGGTCGATGACTGGAGGAGATCCCCAACACATGTACCTGATGGTGGAGGGAGGGAGAGGTGGAGGAAGGGAGAGGTGGAGGGAGGGAGAAGTGGAGGGATTAGGGAGGGAGAAGTGGAGGGAGGAGGGAGGAAGGGAGAAGTGGAGGGATTAGGGAGGGAGAAGTGGAGGGAGGAGGGAGGAAGGGAGAGGTGGAGGGAGGGAGAGGTGGAGGGATTAGGGAGGGAGAGGTGGAGGGAGGAGGGAGGAAGAGGTGGAGGGAGGAGGGAGGAAGGGAGAGGTGGAGGGAGGGAGAGGTGGATGGATTAGGGAGGGAGAGGTGGAGGGAGGAGGGAGGAAGAGGTGGAGGGAGGAAGGGAGAGGTGGAGGGAGGGAGAGGTGGAGGGATTAGGGAGGGAGAGGTGGAGGGAGGAAGGGAGAAGTGGAGGGATTAGGGAGGGAGAAGTGGAGGAGAGAGAGAGGGTTGTCATGTGTTGCCCCCAGAGAGAGAGAGAGAGGGTTGTCATGTGTTGCCCCCAGAGAGAGAGAGAGAGAGAGAGAGAGAGAGAGGGCTGTCATGTGTTGCCCCCAGAGAGAGAGAGAGAGAGAGAGAGAGAGAGAGAGAGAGAGAGAGAGAGAGAGAGAAAGAGAGAGGGCTGTCATGTGTTGCCCCCAGAGAGAGAGGTAGAAACAGAACTGCTGATGATATTACTGTCACTAGCCGTGTCTCCAGACCAAGTTCACAGAGTTGCCATGTTGAGCAATGAGCAGAGCTTTACAGCCCCGACAGCCCACTCAACACTGGACACTATTGGAAGCAGTATTGTCATGGACTTACATGGTGACGTTGTGTGTTCCACAGTTGAAACCGCTGCCCCTGGTTACAGTGAACAGCCAGCGGGCGACGACGGCGTCGTCCGGGATACGGAACATGGTCAGCCTGATGTTGCCATACCAACCGTATCTAGACAGCTTCTGGGCCGGCGTAGAGGACAACTCCTGGACCAACGTCAGCTCACCACCTGGAGGGACACACGTCTTAAAGCTTAAAGTCCACAGACACCGAGACGCGATGGTTCCACGGCTCTGAGACCACTGTCCCTGGGGGGGGGGGGGGGGGGCGTAAAGACACGGCTCTGAGACCACTGTCCATGGGGTGGGGTGGGGTAAAGACACGGCTCTGAGACCACTGTCCATGGGGGGGGGGGGGGGGAGTAAAGACACGGCTCTGAGACCACTGTCCATGGGGTGGGGGGGGGGGGGTAAAGACACGGCTCTGAGACCACTGTCCATGGGGAGGGGGGTAAAGACACGGCTCTGAGACCACTGTCCATGGGGGGGGGGGGAGTAAAGACACGGCTCTGAGACCACTGTCCCTGGGGGGGGGGGGGGGGAGTAAAGACACGGCTCTGAGACCACTGTCCATGGGGGGGGGGGGGGGGGGGGGGGGGAGTAAAGACACGGCTCTGAGACCACTGTCCATGGGGTGGGGGGGGGGGGGGTAAAGACACGGCTCTGAGACCACTGTCCATGGGGGGGGGGGGGGGGGGAGTAAAGACACGGCTCTGAGACCACTGTCCATGGGGTGGGGGGGGGGGGGGTAAAGACACGGCTCTGAGACCACTGTCCATGGGGGGGGGGGGGGGTAAAGACACGGCTCTGAGACCACTGTCCATGGGGTGGGGGGGGGGTAAAGACACGGCTCTGAGACCACTGTCCATGGGGGGGGGGGGGGGGAGTAAAGACACGGCTCTGAGACCACTGTCCATGGGGGGGGGGTGGGGGACGTAAAGCCACACAAACAAGACCCTGTAAAGCCACACACGCACAAACAAACAAGACCCCAGCCACCCCAGTCATAGACTGTTCTCTCTACTACCGCATGGCAAGCTGTACCGGAGCGCCAAGTCTAGGTCCAACAGGCTTCTCAACAGCTTTTACCCCCAAGCCATAAGACTCCTGAACAGGTAACCAAATGGCTACCCGGACTATCTGCATTGTGTTCCCCCCCCAACCCCTATTTACACTGCTGCTACTCTGTTCATCATATATGCAGTCCCTTTAAACATACCTACATACTACCTCAATCAGCCTGACTAACCGGTGCCTGTATAGAGCCTCTCTACTGTATATAACCTCTACTGTATAGAGCCTCTCTACTGTATATAACCTCTCTACTGTATAGAGCCTCTCTACTGTATATAACCTCTCTACTGTATATAACCCCTCTACTGTATAGAGCCTCTCTACTGTATATAACCTCTCTACTGTATAGAGCCTCTCTACTGTATATAACCTCTCTACTGTATATAACCTCTACTGTATAGAGCCTCTCTACTGTATATAACCTCTCTACTGTATATAACCTCTCTACTGTATAGAGCCTCTCTACTGTATATAACCTCTCTACTGTATATAGCCTCTCTACTGTATATAGCCTCTCTACTGTATATAGCCTCTCTACTGTTATTATTCACTGTCTTTTTACTGTCGTTCTTTATTTTCTTATCTATTGTTCACCTAATACCTATTTTTTACTTGCACTGTTGGTTGGAGCTTGTAAGTCAGCATTTCACTGTGAGGTCTACACCTGTTGTATTCAGCATTTCACTGTGAGGTCTACTACACCTGTTGTATTCAGCATTTCACTGTGAGGTCTACTACACCTGTTGTATTCAGCATTTCACTGTGAGTTCTACTACACCTGTTGTATTCAGCATTTCACTGTGAGGTCTACTACACCTGTTGTATTCAGCATTTCACTGTGAGGACTACTACACCTGTTGTATTCAGCATTTCACTGTAAGGTCTACTACACCTGTTGTATTCAGCATTTCACTGTGAGGTCTACTACACCTGTTGTATTCAGCATTTCACTGTGAGGTCTACTACACCTGTTGTATTCAGCATTTCACTGTAAGGTCTACTACACCTGTTGTATTCAGCATTTCACTGTGAGGTCTACACCTGTTGTATTCAGCATTTCACTGTGAGGTCTACACCTGTTGTATTCAGCATTTCACTGTAAGGTCTACTACACCTGTTGTATTCAGCATTTCACTGTAAGGTCTACTACACCTGTTGTATTCAGCATTTCCCTGTAAGGTCTACTACACCTGTTGTATTCAGCATTTCACTGTGAGGTGTACTACACCTGTTGTATTCAGCATTTCACTGTAAGGTCTACTACACCTGTTGTATTCAGCATTTCACTGTGAGGTCTACTACACCTGTTGTATTCAGCATTTCACTGAGGACTACTACACCTGTTGTATTCAGCATTTCACTGTGAGGTCTACTACACCTGTTGTATTCAGCATTTCACTGTGAGGTCTACTACACCTGTTGTATTCAGCATTTCACTGTGAGGTCTACTACACCTGTTGTATTCATCATTTCACTGTGAGGTCTACTACACCTGTTGTATTCATCATTTCACTGCGAGGTCTACTACATCTGTTGTATTCAGCATTTCACTGTGAGGTCTACTACACCTGTTGTATTCAGCATTTCACTGTAAGGTCTACTACATCTGTTGTATTCAGCATTTCACTGTAAGGTCTACTACACCTGTTGTATTCAGCATTTCACTGTGAGGTCTACTACACCTGTTGTATTCAGCATTTCACTGTAAGGTCTACTACACCTGTTGTATTCAGCATTTCACCGTAAGGTCTACTACACCTGTTGTATTCAGCATTTCACTGTAAGGTCTACTACATCTGTTGTATTCAGCATTTCACTGTGAGGTCTACTACACCTGTTGTATTCAGCATTTCACTGTAAGGTATTCGGTTCACATGACAAATAAACGTTGATTTGATCCACTCCTGCGGCAGCGCCCTGACAACACAACTGGCTAAGCTAACGTTAGCTAACAGAGCAATGCTAGCTAGCTCGGGGATATGTTGTTGTGACAATGACTTACCGTCGCCGAAAGCGGTAGCTATGACAGACAACACCAGCAAACTTGGCAGTAAGTGAATCTCCATGTTGTTTTTTCACAAAACGCGTCTATTTTCCTCCAAAGCATCACATCTCATACCGGGCTAGCAGCTCCCGAGTTGACCCGGACGGCGTTTCTCGGTTGTAAAGTAAACAAGCCCCACAAAGCCCTGCGCCGTTCCAGGAAGTCCGGTGGAGGTTGTTGTTCCAAATGAACGAAAACAAAGATGATTCAATATCTGACGAAAACAATATTATAAAATGTACAATCATCACAAGTACAAAAATATAGTTAGATGGAAAAGTGAATACAAAATAACACTTAAACCCATTCAACCTTATCTTAGTTTGGCCAACAGAGGGCGCTCATCCGTAGTCTGAGTCCCAGTCTCTTTACCTAACGTCGAGGCCTTTCGGCAATCTCAGCGTTCATGTGCTGGATTTATGGCGGAGTTGCTCATTGGTTTTTGGAAATAACAATGTTTTCCATGACAACATGTGGAGCCTCGAAAATTATCATTGATAAGAAAGTCAATAACAAATATTTATCTGTAAACTCAAAACTAAGACGTTTTGTGGTTTGAATTACAGTATGTATTTAGTTTGAGAATTTAGACATGAGCTAGCAACTTTCGACAGACTGGTTTCTCCGTACAAACAAAAAACGGTTGCTTACCGACATGTTCTGAGGCCAATATTTGCATAATCATTGTGATTGGAGGATAGCTGTGACGGTGATCGAATCAGGACCAGGGATGTCACTAGACTTTCAGATCATCCGGGTCTCTAGACCTGGGACCTGGGACTTTCTTTCATGCTCTGTGCTCTCCTGACGCCAAATAATAAACACTTCTTAATATTAATTAAATGGATTGTGGTCAGTAAACCAATGGAATATGGTGTTAGCTACTATTACTAATTGATAAAATGGCGCCGGAGAAGGCAGACGTTTTACATGCCCCCAACCGATTGTGTATTTTTGTTTGTTTATTTGCGTTGTTTGTAACTTTATTTTATTTTATTATTTTGTACATAATGTTGCCGCTATCGTCTCTTATGACCTAAAATAACTTCTGGACATCAGTGTGATTACGCACCACAGACTGGCAGAATCCTTTTTTTTCTCCTTTTTAACGAGTCTGATGAGTCAGACTCAAAGGATATACTGCTTTCTCGGGAACGGGCCCAGATCCCCCTGATTTGCTTGAAGAGGAGGAAGAGGAAAAGGGCCCGGGGGACGGGGCTGCCTTCTGATAATTCGTAGGCGATCGAAGAAACCCCCACTTCCTTGCATTCTGGTGGTCCCGTGTGGCTCAGTTGGTAGAGCATGGCGCTTGCAACGCCAGGGTTGTGGGTTCATTCCCCACGGGGGGACCAGGATGAATATGTATGAACTTTCCAATTTGTAAGTCGCTCTGGATAAGAGCGTCTGCTAAATGACTTAAATGTTCTGCTAGCAAACGTGCAATCTTTGGTTAATAAAATAGACGACCTACGCGGAAGGTTAAACCACCAACGGGACATTCAAACTGTAATATCTGATGCTTCACGGAGTCGTGGCTGAACGACGACATTATCAACATACAGCTGTCTGGTTATACGCTGTCACTCTCTCAGTAGAGAGAATGATTTATTTCAGCTTTTATTTCTTTCATCACATTCCCAGTGGGTCAGAGGTTTACATACACTCAATTAGTATTTGGTAGCATTGCCTTTAAATTGTTTAACTTGGGTCAAACGTTTCGGTAGCCTTCTACAAGCTTCCCACAATAAGTTGGGTGAATTTTGGCCCATTCCTCCTGACAGAGCTGGTGTAACTGAGTCAGGTTTGTTGGCCTCCTTACTCGCGCACGCTTTTTCAGTTCTGCCCACAACTTTTCTATAGGATTGAGGTCAGGGCTTTGTGATTGCCACTCCAATACCTTGACTTTGTTGTCCTTAAGCCATTTTGCCACAACTTTAGAAGTATGCTTGGGGTCATTGTCCATTTGGAAGACCCATTTGCGACCAAGCTTTAACTTCCTGACTGATGTCTTGAGATGTTGCTTCAATATATCCACATAATTGTCCTTCCTCATGATGATGTGTATTTTGTGAAGTGCACCAGTCCCTCCTGCAGCAAAGCACCCCCACAACATGATGCTGCCACCCCCGTGCTTCACGGTTGGGATGGTGTTCTTCAGCTTGCAAGCCTCCCCCTTTTTCCTCCAAACATAACAATGGCCATTATGTCCAAACAGTTCTATTTTGTTTCATCAGACCAGAGGACATTTATCTAAAAAGTACGATCTTTGTCCCCATGTGCAGTTGCAAACCGTAGTCTGGCTTTTTTTTATGGCAGTTTTGGAGCAGTGGCTTCTTCCTTGCTGAGTGGCCTTTCAGGTTATGTCGATATAGGACTCGTTTTACTGTGGATATAGATACTGTTGTACCTGTTTCCTCCAGCATCTTCACAAGGTCCTTTGCTGTTGTATTGGGATTGATTTGCACTTTTCACACCAAAGTATGTTCATCTCTAGGAGACAGAACGTGTCTCCTTCCTGAGCGGTATGACGGCTGCGTGGTCCCATGGTGTTTATACTTGCGTACTATTGTTTATACAGATGAACGTGGTGTTTTCAGGCATTTGGAAATTGCTCCGAATGATGAACCAGACTTGTGGAGGTCTACACTTTTTTCTGAGGTCTTGGCGGATTTCTTTAGATTTTCCCATGATGTCAAGCAAAGAGGCACTGAGTTTGAAGGTAGGCCTTGAAATACATCCACAGGTACACCTCCAATTGACTCAAATGATGTCAATTAGCCTATCAGAAGCTTCTAAAGCCATGACATCATTTTCTGGAATTTTCCAAGCTGTTTAAAGTCAACTACTGTATGTAAGCTTCTGACCCACTGGAATTGTGATACAGTGAATTATAAGTGAAATAATCTAGGTCGTAAGCCCATAGTAAGTCAATAGAGCTAACTACTACTACTGTTAGCTAGCCAGATAGCCACGAAGAATTGTTAGCTAACTACCCACATATAATTGACATCTACCTTGGATAACATTGGTTTTAGGTCATTTTTGCCTTTTATACTATCTGGTTAGCTACATTATTATGATTTACATATAGCTAGCTGATAGTTATGAAGTAAAACATTGGCTTTGTGTATATCTTGTTTCATCTCCATTGTCCTGGCTAGAGGAAGGTTCAGTGAATGGGTACAGTAAGTCCATAGTAAGTCAATAGGGCTAACTGGCTAGCTAGCTAGCCACGAAGAATTGACTTCTACCTTGCATCAGATTAGTTTTAGGTCATTTGTAACTAGCTGTTTAACCTAATCATCCCCAGCTTACAATTGGCTCATTCATCCCCTTCCTCTCTCCTGTAACTATTCCCCAGGTCATTGCTGTAAATGAGAACGTGTTATCAGTCAACTTACCTGGTAAAATAACGGTAAAATAAAATAAACTATCTAGCTAACCAGATAGATTATAATTCACATATCTAGCTACCCAGAGAGATTATAATTCACATATCAAATCAAATCAAATCAAATTTTATTAGTCACATACACATGGTTAGCAGATGTTAATGCGAGTGTAGCGAAATGCTTGTGCTTCTAGTTCCGACAATACAGTAATAACCAACAAGTAATCTAACCTAACAATTCCACAACTACTACCTTATACACACACAAGTGTAAAGGGATAAAGAATATGTACATAAAGATATATGAATGAGTGGTGGTACAGAACGGCATAGGCAAGATGCAGTAGATGGTATAGAGTACGGTATATACATATGAGATGAGTACTGTAGGGTATGTAAACATAAAGTGGCATAGTTTAAAGTGGCTAGTGGTACATGTATTACATAAAGATGGCAAGATGCAGTAGATGATATAGAGTACAGTATATACATATGAGATGGGTAATGTAGGGTATGTAAACATTATATTAAGTGGCATTGTTTAAAGTGGCTAGTGGTATATTTTTACATAATTTCCATCAATTCCCATTTTTAAAGTGGCTGGAGTTGAGTCAGTATGTTGGCAGCGGCCGCTAAATGTTAGTGGTGGCTGTTTAACAGTCTGATGGCCTTGAGATAGAAGCTGTTTTTCAGTCTCTCGGTCCCTGCTTTGATGCACCTGTACTGACCTCGCCTTCTGGATGATAGCGGGGTGAACAGGCAGTGGCTTGGGTGGTTGTTGTCCTTGATGATCTTTATGGCCTTCCTGTGACATCGGGTGGTGTAGGTGTCCTGGAGGGCAGGTAGTTTGCCCCCGGTGGTGCGTTCTGCAGACCTCACTACCCTCTGGAGAGCCTTACGGTTGTGGGCGGAGCAGTTGCCGTACCAGGCGGTGATACAGCCCGACAGGATGCTCTCGATTGTGCATCTGTAGAAGTTTGTGAGTGCTTTTGGTGACAAGCCGAATTTCTTCAGCCTCCTGAGGTTGAAGAGGCGCTGCTGCGCCTTCTTCACGACGCTGTCTGTGTGGGTGGACCAATTCAGTTTGTCCGTGATGTGTACACCGAGGAACTTAAAACTTTCCACCTTCTCCACTACTGACCCGTCGATGTGGATAGGGGGGTGCTCCCTCTGCTGTTTCCTGAAGTCCACAATCATCTCCTTTGTTTTGTTGACGTTGAGTGTGAGGTTATTTTCCTGACACCACACTCCGAGGGCCCTCACCTCCTCCCTGTAGGCCGTCTCGTTGTTGTTGGTAATCAAGCCTACCACTGTAGTGTCATCCGCAAACTTGATGATTGAGTTGGAGGCGTGCATGGCCACGCAGTCGTGGGTGAACAGGGAGTACAGGAGAGGGCTCAGAACGCACCCTTGTGGGGCCCCAGTGTTGAGGATCAGCGGGGTGGAGATGTTGTTACCTACCCTCACCACCTGGGGGCGGCCCGTCAGGAAGTCCAGGACCCAGTTGCACAGGGCGGGGTCGAGACCCAGGGTCTCGAGCTTGATGACGAGTTTGGAGGGTACTATGGTGTTAAATGCTGAGCTGTAATCGATGAACAGCATTCTCACATGGGTATTCCTCTTGTCCAGATGGGTTAGGGCAGTGTGCAGTGTGGTTGCGATTGCGTCGTCTGTGGACCTATTGGGTCGGTAAGCAAATTGGAGTGGGTCTAGGGTGTCCGGTAGGGTGGAGGTGATATGGTCCTTGACTAGTCTCTCAAAGCACTTCATGATGACGGAAGTGAGTGCTACGGGGCGGTAGTCGTTTAGCTCAGTTACCTTAGCTTTCTTGGGAACAGGAACAATGGTGGCCCTCTTGAAGCATGTGGGAACAGCAGACTGGGATAAGGATTGATTGAATATGTCCGTAAACACACCAGCCAGCTGGTCTGCGCATGCTCTGAGGACGCGGCTGGGAATGCCGTCTGGGCCTGCAGCCTTGCGAGGGTTAACACGTTTAAATGTTTTACTCACCTCGGCTGCAGTGAAGGAGAGCCCGCAGGTTTTGGTAGGGGGCCGTGTCAGTGGCACTGTATTGTCCTCAAAGCGGGCAAAAAAGTTGTTTAGCCTGTCTGGGAGCAAGACATCCTGGTCCGCGACGGGGCTGGTTTTCTTTTTGTAATCCGTGATTGACTGTAGACCCTGCCACATACCTCTTGTGTCTGAGCTGTTGAATTGCGACTCGATTTTGTCTCTGTACTGGGACTTAGCCTTAGCCTATCATATCTAGCTACCCAGAGAGATTATAATTCACATATCTAGCTACCCAGATAGATTATAATTCACATATCTAGCTACCCAGATAGATTATAATTCACATATCTAGCTACCCAGATAGATGATAATTCACATATCTAGCTACCCAGATAGATGATAATTCACATATCTAGCTACCCAGAGAGATTATAATTCACATATCTAGCTACCCAGATAGCTTATAATTCACATATCTAGCTACCCAGAGAGATTATAATTCACATATCTAGCTACCTAGATAGATTATAATTCACATATCTAGCTACCCAGATAGATTATAATTCACATATCTAGCTACTCAGATAGACTATAATTCACATATCTAGCTGCCCAGATAGATGATAATTCACATATCTAGCTACCCAGATAGATTATAATTCACATATCTAGCTACCCAGATAGATTATAATTCACATATCTAGCTACCCAGATAGATGATAATTCACATATCTAGCTACCCAGATAGATTATAATTCACATATCTAGCTACCCAGATAGATGATAATTCACATATCTAGCTACCCAGATAGATTATAATTCACATATCTAGCTACCCAGATAGATTATAATTCACATATCAACTGGGTTAGTAGAGGTAGAGGAGACAGCTAGGTTATCATCTAACAACTGGGTTAGTAGAGATAGAGGAGACAGCTAGGTTATCATCTAACAACTGGGTTAGTAGAGTTAGAGGAGACAGCTAGGTTATCATCTAACAACTGGGTTAGTAGAGATAGAGGAGGCAGCTAGGTTATCATCTAACAACTGGGTTAGTAGAGTTAGAGGAGGCAGCTAGGTTATCATCTAACAACTGGGTTAGTAGAGATAGAGGAGGCAGCTAGGTTATCATCTAACAACTGGGTTAGTAGAGTTAGAGGAGACAGCTAGGTTATCATCTAACAACTGGGTTAGTAGAGTTAGAGGAGACAGCTAGGTTATCATCTAACAACTGGGTTAGTAGAGTTAGAGGAGACAGCTAGGTTATCATCTAACAACTGGGTTAGTAGAGTTAGAGGAGACAGCTAGGTTATCATCTAACAACTGGGTTAGTAGAGTTAGAGGAGGCAGCTAGGTTATCATCTAACAACTGGGTTAGTAGAGTTAGAGGAGACAGCTAGGTTATCATCTAACAACTGGGTTAGTAGAGATAGAGGAGACAGCTAGGTTATCATCTAACAACTGGGTTAGTAGAGATAGAGGAGACAGCTAGGTTATCATCTAACAACTGGGTTAATATAGTTAGAGGAGACAGCTAGGTTATCATCTAACAACTTGGTTAGTAGAGTTAGAGGAGACAGCTAGGTTATCATCTAACAACTGGGTTAGTAGAGATAGAGGAGGCAGCTAGGTTATCATCTAACAACTGGGTTAGTAAAGATAGAGGAGACAGCTAGGTTATCATCTAACAACTGGGTTAGTAGAGATAGAGGAGACAGCTAGGTTATCATCTAACAACTGGGTTAGTAGAGATAGAGGAGACAGCTAGGTTATCATCTAACAACTGGGTTAGTAGAGTTAGAGGAGGCAGCTAGGTTATCATCTAACAACTGGGTTAGTAAAGATAGAGGAGACAGCTAGGTTATCATCTAACAACTGGGTTAGTAGAGATAGAGGAGACAGCTAGGTTATCATCTAACAACTGGGTTAGTAGAGATAGAGGAGACAGCTAGGTTATCATCTAACAACTGGGTTAGTAAAGATAGAGGAGACAGCTAGGTTATCATCTAACAACTGGGTTAGTAGAGATAGAGGAGACAGCTAGGTTATCATCTAACAACTGGGTTAGTAGAGATAGAGGAGACAGCTAGGTTATCATCTAACAACTGGGTTAGTAGAGTTAGAGGAGGCAGCTAGGTTATCATCTAACAACTGGGTTAGTAGAGATAGAGGAGGCAGCTAGGTTATCATCTAACAACTGGGTTAGTAGAGATAGAGGAGACAGCTAGGTTATCATCTAACAACTGGGTTAGTAGAGTTAGAGGAGACAGCTAGGTTATCATCTAACAACTGGGTTAGTAGAGTTAGAGGAGGCAGCTAGGTTATCATCTAACAACTGGGTTAGTAGAGTTAGAGGAGACAGCTAGGTTATCATCTAACAACTGGGTTAGTAGAGTTAGAGGCAGCTAGGTTATCATCTAACAACTGGGTTAGTAGAGTTAGAGGAGACAGCTAGGTTATCATCTAACAACTGGGTTAGTAGAGTTAGAGGAGACAGCTAGGTTATCATCTAACAACTGGGTTAGTAGAGATAGAGGAGGCAGCTAGGTTATCATCTAACAACTGGGTTAGTAGAGTTAGAGGAGACAGCTAGGTTATCATCTAACAACTGGGTTAGTAGAGATAGAGGAGACAGCTAGGTTATCATCTAACAACTGGGTTAGTAGAGTTAGAGGAGGCAGCTAGGTTATCATCTAACAACTGGGTTAGTAGAGATAGAGGAGGCAGCTAGGTTATCATCTAACAACTGGGTTAGTAGAGTTAGAGGAGGCAGCTAGGTTATCATCTAACAACTGGGTTAGTAGAGATAGAGGAGACAGCTAGGTTATCATCTAACAACTGGGTTAGTAGAGTTAGAGGAGACAGCTAGGTTATCATCTAACAACTGGGTTAGTAGAGATAGAGGAGGCAGCTAGGTTATCATCTAACAACTGGGTTAGTAGAGTTAGAGGAGACAGCTAGGTTATCATCTAACAACTGGGTTAGTAGAGATAGAGGAGACAGCTAGGTTATCATCTAACAACTGGGTTAGTAGAGTTAGAGGAGGCAGCTAGGTTATCATCTAACAACTGGGTTAGTAGAGTTAGAGGAGACAGCTAGGTTATCATCTAACAACTGGGTTAGTAGAGATAGAGGAGACAGCTAGGTTATCATCTAACAACTGGGTTAGTAGAGTTAGAGGAGACAGCTAGGTTATCATCTAACAACTGGGTTAGTAGAGGTAGAGGAGACAGCTAGGTTATCATCTAACAACTGGGTTAGTAGAGATAGAGGAGGCAGCTAGGTTATCATCTAACAACTGGGTTAGTAGAGTTAGAGGAGGCAGCTAGGTTATCATCTAACAACTGGGTTAGTAGAGTTAGAGGAGGCAGCTAGGTTATCATCTAACAACTGGGTTAGTAGAGTTAGAGGAGACAGTTAGGTTATCATCTAACAACTGGGTTAGTAGAGATAGAGGAGGCAGCTAGGTTATCATCTAACAACTGGGTTAGTAGAGATAGAGGAGGCAGCTAGGTTATCATCTAACAACTGGGTTAGTAGAGTTAGAGGAGACAGCTAGGTTATCATCTAACAACTGGGTTAGTAGAGTTAGAGGAGACAGCTAGGTTATCATCTAACAACTGGGTTAGTAGAGTTAGAGGAGACAGCTAGGTTATCATCTAACAACTGGGTTAGTAGAGTTAGAGGAGGCAGCTAGGTTATCATCTAACAACTGGGTTAGTAGAGTTAGAGGAGACAGCTAGGTTATCATCTAACAACTGGGTTAGTAGAGTTAGAGGAGACAGCTAGGTTATCATCTAACAACTGGGTTAGTAGAGTTAGAGGAGGCAGCTAGGTTATCATCTAACAACTGGGTTAGTAGAGTTAGAGGAGACAGCTAGGTTATCATCTAATAACTGGGTTAGTAGAGTTAGAGGAGACAGCTAGGTTATCATCTAACAACTGGGTTAGTAGAGATAGAGGAGGCAGCTAGGTTATCATCTAACAACTGGGTTAGTAGAGTTAGAGGAGACAGCTAGGTTATCATCTAACAACTGGGTTAGTAGAGATAGAGGAGGCAGCTAGGTTATCATCTAACAACTGGGTTAGTAGAGTTAGAGGAGACAGCAAGGTTATCATCTAACAACTGGGTTAGTAGAGTTAGAGGAGGCAGCTAGGTTATCATCTAACAACTGGGTTAGTAGAGTTAGAGGAGGCAGCTAGGTTATCATCTAACAACTGGGTTAGTAGAGATAGAGGAGGCAGCTAGGTTATCATCTAACAACTGGGTTAGTAGAGTTAGAGGAGACAGTTAGGTTATCATCTAACAACTGGGTTAGTAGAGTTAGAGGAGGCAGCTAGGTTATCATCTAACAACTGGGTTAGTAGAGTTAGAGGAGGCAGCTAGGTTATCATCTAACAACTGGGTTAGTAGAGTTAGAGGAGGCAGCTAGGTTATCATCTAACAACTGGGTTAGTAGAGATACAGGCAGCTAGGTTATCATCTAACAACTGGGTTAGTAGAGATAGAGGAGACAGGTAGGTTATCATCTAACAACTGGGTTAGTAGAGTTAGAGGAGGCAGCTAGGTTATCATCTAACAACTGGGTTAGTAGAGATAGAGGAGACAGCTAGGTTATCATCTAACAACTGGGTTAGTAGAGATAGAGGAGACAGCTAGGTTATCATCTAACAACTGGGTTAGTAGAGTCAGAGACAGCTAGGTTATCATCTAACAACTGGGTTAGTAGAGTTAGAGGAGGCAGCTAGGTTATCATCTAACAACTGGGTTAGTAGAGTTAGAGGAGACAGCTAGGTTATCATCTAACAACTGGGTTAGTAGAGATAGAGGAGACAGCTAGGTTATCATCTAACAACTGGGTTAGTAGAGATAGAGGAGACAGCTAGGTTATCATCTAACAACTGGGTTAGTAGAGATAGAGGAGACAGCTAGGTTATCATCTAACAACTGGGTTAATATAGTTAGAGGAGACAGCTAGGTTATCATCTAACAACTGGGTTAGTAGAGTTAGAGGAGACAGCTAGGTTATCATCTAACAACTGGGTTAGTAGAGATAGAGGAGGCAGCTAGGTTATCATCTAACAACTGGGTTAGTAAAGATAGAGGAGACAGCTAGGTTATCATCTAACAACTGGGTTAGTAGAGATAGAGGAGACAGCTAGGTTATCATCTAACAACTGGGTTAGTAGAGTTAGAGGAGGCAGCTAGGTTATCATCTAACAACTGGGTTAGTAGAGATAGAGGAGACAGCTAGGTTATCATCTAACAACTGGGTTAGTAGAGATAGAGGAGACAGCTAGGTTATCATCTAACAACTGGGTTAGTAGAGTTAGAGGAGGCAGCTAGGTTATCATCTAACAACTGGGTTAGTAGAGATAGAGGAGGCAGCTAGGTTATCATCTAACAACTGGGTTAGTAGAGATAGAGGAGACAGCTAGGTTATCATCTAACAATTGGGTTAATATAGTTAGAGGAGACAGCTAGGTTATCATCTAACAACTGGGTTAGTAGAGTCAGAGACAGCTAGGTTATCATCTCACAACTGGGTTAGTAGAGATAGAGGAGACAGCTAGGTTATCATCTAACAACTGGGTTAGTAGAGATAGAGGAGACAGCTAGGTTATCATCTAACAACTGGGTTAGTAGAGTCAGAGACAGCTAGGTTATCATCTAACAACTGGGTTAGTAGAGTTAGAGGAGGCAGCTAGGTTATCATCTAACAACTGGGTTAGTAGAGTTAGAGGAGACAGCTAGGTTATCATCTAACAACTGGGTTAGTAGAGTTAGAGGAGACAGCTAGGTTATCATCTAACAACTGGGTTAGTAGAGATAGAGGAGGCAGCTAGGTTATCATCTAACAACTGGGTTAGTAAAGATAGAGGAGACAGCTAGGTTATCATCTAACAACTGGGTTAGTAGAGATAGAGGAGACAGCTAGGTTATCATCTAACAACTGGGTTAGTAGAGTTAGAGGAGGCAGCTAGGTTATCATCTAACAACTGGGTTAGTAGAGATAGAGGAGACAGCTAGGTTATCATCTAACAACTGGGTTAGTAGAGATAGAGGAGGCAGCTAGGTTATCATCTAACAACTGGGTTAGTAGAGTTAGAGGAGGCAGCTAGGTTATCATCTAACAACTGGGTTAGTAGAGATAGAGGAGGCAGCTAGGTTATCATCTAACAACTGGGTTAGTAGAGATAGAGGAGACAGCTAGGTTATCATCTAACAACTGGGTTAGTAGAGATAGAGGAGGCAGCTAGGTTATCATCTAACAACTGGGTTAGTAGAGTTAGAGGAGACAGCTAGGTTATCATCTAACAACTGGGTTAGTAGAGATAGAGGAGACAGCTAGGTTATCATCTAACAACTGGGTTAGTAGAGTTAGAGGAGACAGCTAGGTTATCATCTAACAACTGGGTTAGTAGAGATAGAGGAGGCAGCTAGGTTATCATCTAACAACTGGGTTAGTAGAGATAGAGGAGGCAGCTAGGTTATCATCTAACAACTGGGTTAGTAGAGTTAGAGGAGACAGCTAGGTTATCATCTAACAACTGGGTTAATAGAGTTAGAGGAGACAGCTAGGTTATCATCTAACAACTGGGTCAGTAAAGATAGAGGAGACAGCTAGGTTATCATCTAACAACTGGGTTAGTAGAGATAGAGGAGACAGCTAGGTTATCACCTAACAACTGGGTTAGTAGAGTTAGAGGAGACAGCTAGGTTATCATCTAACAACTGGGTTAGTAGAGATAGAGGAGGCAGCTAGGTTATCATCTAACAACTGGGTTAGTAGAGTTAGAGGAGACAGCTAGGTTATCATCTAACAACTGGGTTAGTAGAGATAGAGGAGGCAGCTAGGTTATCATCTAACAACTGGGTTAGTAGAGTTAGAGGAGACAGCTAGGTTATCATCTAATAACTGGGTTAGTAGAGTTAGAGGAGACAGCTAGGTTATCATCTAACAACTGGGTTAGTAGAGTTAGAGGAGACAGCTAGGTTATCATCTAACAACTGGGTTAGTAGAGTTAGAGGAGACAGCTAGGTTATCATCTAACAACTGGGTTAGTAGAGTTAGAGGAGACAGCTAGGTTATCATCTAACAACTGGGTTAGTAGAGTTAGAGACAGCTAGGTTATCATCTAACAAATGGGTTAGTAGAGATAGAGGAGACAGCTAGGTTATCATCTAACAACTGGGTTAGTAGAGATACAGGCAGCTAGGTTATCATCTAACAACTGGGTTAGTAGAGATAGAGGAGACAGCTAGGTTATCATCTAACAACTGGGTTAGTAGAGTTAGAGGAGACAGCTAGGTTATCATCTAACAACTGGGTTAGTAGAGTTAGAGGAGACAGCTAGGTTATCATCTAACAACTGGGTTAGTAGAGATAGAGGAGACAGCTAGGTTATCATCTAACAACTGGGTTAGTAGAGATAGAGGAGACAGCTAGGTTATCATCTAACAACTGGGTTAGTAGAGATAGAGGAGACAGCTAGGTTATCATCTAACAACTGGGTTAGTAGAGTTAGAGGAGGCAGCTAGGTTATCATCTAACAACTGGGTTAGTAGAGTTAGAGGAGGCAGCTAGGTTATCATCTAACAACTGGGTTAGTAGAGATAGAGGAGGCAGCTAGGTTATCATCTAACAACTGGGTTAGTAGAGTCAGAGACAGCTAGGTTATCATCTCACAACTGGGTTAGTAGAGATAGAGGAGACAGCTAGGTTATCATCTAACAACTGGGTTAGTAGAGATAGAGGAGACAGCTAGGTTATCATCTAACAACTGGGTTAGTAGAGATAGAGGAGACAGCTAGGTTATCATCTAACAACTGGGTTAGTAGAGTTAGAGGAGGCAGCTAGGTTATCATCTAACAACTGGGTTAGTAGAGTTAGAGGAGACAGCTAGGTTATCATCTAACAACTGGGTTAGTAGAGATAGAGGAGGCAGCTAGGTTATCATCTAACAACTGGGTTAGTAGAGATAGAGGCAGCTAGGTTATCATCTAACAACTGGGTTAGTAGAGATAGAGGAGGCAGCTAGGTTATCATCTAACAACTGGGTTAGTAAAGATAGAGGAGACAGCTAGGTTATCATCTAACAACTGGGTTAGTAGAGATAGAGGAGACAGCTAGGTTATCATCTAACAACTGGGTTAGTAGAGTTAGAGGAGGCAGCTAGGTTATCATCTAACAACTGGGTTAGTAGAGATAGAGGAGACAGCTAGGTTATCATCTAACAACTGGGTTAGTAGAGATAGAGGAGACAGCTAGGTTATCATCTAACAACTGGGTTAGTAGAGATAGAGGAGGCAGCTAGGTTATCATCTAACAACTGGGTTAGTAGAGTTAGAGGAGACAGCTAGGTTATCATCTAACAACTGGGTTAGTAGAGATAGAGGAGGCAGCTAGGTTATCATCTAACAACTGGGTTAGTAGAGATAGAGGCAGCTAGGTTATCATCTAACAACTGGGTTAGTAGAGTTAGAGGAGACAGCTAGGTTATCATCTAACAACTGGGTTAGTAGAGATAGAGGAGGCAGCTAGGTTATCATCTAACAACTGGGTTAGTAGAGATAGAGGAGACAGCTAGGTTATCATCTAACAACTGGGTTAGTAGAGATAGAGGAGACAGCTAGGTTATCATCTAACAACTGGGTTAGTAGAGATAGAGGCAGCTAGGTTATCATCTAACAACTGGGTTAGTAGAGTTAGAGGAGACAGCTAGGTTATCATCTAACAACTGGGTTAGTAGAGTTAGAGGAGACAGCTAGGTTATCATCTAACAACTGGGTTAGTAGAGATAGAGGAGGCAGCTAGGTTATCATCTAACAACTGGGTTAGTAGAGTTAGAGGAGGCAGCTAGGTTATCATCTAACAACTGGGTTAGTAGAGTTAGAGGAGACAGCTAGGTTATCATCTAACAACTGGGTTAGTAGAGATAGAGGAGGCAGCTAGGTTATCATCTAACAACTGGGTTAGTAGAGTTAGAGGAGACAGCTAGGTTATCATCTAACAACTGGGTTAGTAGAGTTAGAGGAGGCAGCTAGGTTATCATCTAACAACTGGGTTAGTAGAGTTAGAGGAGGCAGCTAGGTTATCATCTAACAACTGGGTTAGTAGAGTTAGAGGAGGCAGCTAGGTTATCATCTAACAACTGGGTTAGTAGAGTTAGAGGAGGCAGCTAGGTTATCATCTAACAACTGGGTTAGTAGAGTTAGAGGAGGCAGCTAGGTTATCATCTAACAACTGGGTTAGTAGAGATACAGGCAGCTAGGTTATCATCTAACAACTGGGTTAGTAGAGATAGAGGAGACAGCTAGGTTATCATCTAACAACTGGGTTAGTAGAGTTAGAGGAGGCAGCTAGGTTATCATCTAACAACTGGGTTAGTAGAGATAGAGGAGGCAGCTAGGTTATCATCTAACAACTGGGTTAGTAGAGTCAGAGACAGCTAGGTTATCATCTCACAACTGGGTTAGTAGAGATAGAGGAGACAGCTAGGTTATCATCTAACAACTGGGTTAGTAGAGATAGAGGAGACAGCTAGGTTATCATCTAACAACTGGGTTAGTAGAGTCAGAGACAGCTAGGTTATCATCTAACAACTGGGTTAGTAGAGATAGAGGAGACAGCTAGGTTATCATCTAACAACTGGGTTAGTAGAGTTAGAGGAGGCAGCTAGGTTATCATCTAACAACTGGGTTAGTAGAGTTAGAGGAGGCAGCTAGGTTATCATCTAACAACTGGGTTAGTAGAGTTAGAGGAGACAGCTAGGTTATCATCTAACAACTGGGTTAGTAGAGATAGAGGAGACAGCTAGGTTATCATCTAACAACTGGGTTAGTAGAGATAGAGGAGACAGCTAGGTTATCATCTAACAACTGGGTTAATATAGTTAGAGGAGACAGCTAGGTTATCATCTAACAACTGGGTTAGTAGAGTTAGAGGAGACAGCTAGGTTATCATCTAACAACTGGGTTAGTAGAGATAGAGGAGGCAGCTAGGTTATCATCTAACAACTGGGTTAGTAAAGATAGAGGAGGCAGCTAGGTTATCATCTAACAACTGGGTTAGTAGAGTTAGAGGAGACAGCTAGGTTATCATCTAACAACTGGGTTAATAGAGTTAGAGGAAACAGCTAGGTTATCATCTAACAACTGGGTTAGTAGAGATAGAGGAGACAGCTAGGTTATCATCTAACAACTGGGTTAGTAGAGATAGAGGAGACAGCTAGGTTATCATCTAACAACTGGGTTAGTAGAGATAGAGGAGACAGCTAGGTTATCATCTAACAACTGGGTTAGTAGAGTTAGAGGAGGCAGCTAGGTTATCATCTAACAACTGGGTTAGTAAAGATAGAGGAGACAGCTAGGTTATCATCTAACAACTGGGTTAGTAGAGATAGAGGAGACAGCTAGGTTATCATCTAACAACTGGGTTAGTAGAGATAGAGGAGACAGCTAGGTTATCATCTAACAACTGGGTTAGTAGAGTTAGAGGAGGCAGCTAGG
>NC_092087.1:118684272-118696772 GCF_045679555.1 Salvelinus alpinus | reverse complement strand
TGTCCAGATGTCTGGATGTCCTTTGGGTGGTGGACCATGTTGACTCCAATGCTTCCCCCAGTGGTGTCCAGTTGCCTGGATGTCCTTTGGGTGGTGGACCATGTTGACTCCAATGCTTCCCACAGTTGTGTCCAGTTGTCTGGATGTCCTTTGGATGGTGGACCATTCTTGAAACACACTGGAAACGGTTGAGCGTGAAATTGTTGCAACCCCTATTACCAGCCTGTTCAACCTCTCTTTCGTATCGTCTCAGATTCCCATAGATTGGAAAGCTGCCTCTTCAAAGGGGGAGACACTCTAGACCCAAACTGCTACAGACCTATATCTATCCTCCCCTGCCTTTCTAAGGTCTTCGAAAGCCAAGTTAACAAACAGATTACCGACTATTTTGATTCTCACTGCACCTTCTCCGCTACGCAATCTGGTTTCTGAGCCACGCTCAAGGTACTAAACGATATCATAACCGCCATCGATAAGAGACAATACTGTGCAGCCGTCTTCATCGACCTGGCCAAGGCTTTCGACTCTGTCGAGAGTCCTAAACGATATCATAACCGCCATCGATAAGAGACAATACTGTGCAGCCGTCTTCATCGACCTGGCCAAGGCTTTCGACTCTGTCGAGAGTCCTAAACGATATCATAACTGCCATCGATAAGAGACATTACTGTGCAGCCGTCTTCATCGACCTGGCTAATGCTTTCGACTCTGTCGAGAGTCCTAAACGATATCATAACCGCCATCGATAAGAGACATTACTGTGCAGCCGTCTTCATCGACCTGGCTAATGCTTTCGACTCTGTCGAGAGTCCTAAACGATATCATAACCGCCATCGATAAGAGACAATACTGTGCAGCCGTCTTCATCGACCTGGCTAATGCTTTCGACTCTGTCGAGAGTCCTAAACGATATCATAACCGCCATCGATAAGAGACAATACTGTGCAGCCGTCTTCATCGACCTGGCTAATGCTTTCGACTCTGTCGAGAGTCCTAAACGATATCATAACCGCCATCGATAAGAGACAGTACTGTGCAGCCGTCTTCATCGACCTGGCCAAGGCTTTCGACTCTGTTGAGAGTCCTAAACGATATCTTAACCGCCATCGATAAGAGACAGTACTGTGCAGCCGTCTTCATCGACCTGGCTAATGCTTTCGACTCTGTCGAGAGTCCTAAACGATATCATAACCGCCATCGATAAGAGACAGTACTGTGCAGCCGTATTCATCGACCTGGCCAAGACTTTCGACTCTGTAAATCACCACATTCTTATCGGCAGACTCAATAGCCTTGGTTTCTCAAATGATTGCCTCGCCTGGTTCACCAACTACTTCTCAGACAGAGTTCAGTGTGTCAAATCGGAGGGCCTGTTGTCCGGACCTCTGGCAGTCTCTATGGGGGTGCCACAGGGTTCAATTCTCGGGCCGACTCTCTTCTCTGTATACATCAATGATGTCGCTCTCGCTGCTGGTGATTCTCTGATCCACCTCTACGCAGACGACACCATTCTGTATACCTCTGGCCCTTCTTTGGACACTGTGTTAACTAACCTCCAGACGAGCTTCAATGCCATACAACTCTCCTTCCGTGGCCTCCAACTGCTCTTATATGCTAGTTAAACTAAATGCATGCTCTTCAAATGATCGCTGCCCACACCCGCCCGCCCGTCTAGCATCACTACTCTGTACGGTTCTGACTTAGAATATGTGGACAACTACAAATACCTAGGTGTCTGGTTAGACTGTAAACTCTCCTTCCAGACTCACATTAAACATCTCCAATCCAAAATTTAATCTAGAATTGGCTTCCTATTTCGCAACAAAGCGTCCTTCACTCATGCTGCCAAACATACCCTCGTAAAACTGACCATCCTACCGATCCTCGACTTCGGCGATATCATTTACAAAATAGCCTCCAACACTCTACTAAACAAATTGGATGCAGTCTATCACAGTGCCATCCATTTTGGCACCAAAGCCCCATATACTACCCACCACTGCGACCTGTATGCTCTCGTTGGCTGGCCCTCGCTTCATACTCGTCGCCAAACCCACTGACTCCAGGTCATCTACAAGTCTCTGCTAGGTAAAGCCCCGCCTTATCTCAATTCACTGGTCACCATAGCAGCACCCACCCGTAGCACGCGCTCCAGCAGGTATATTTCACTGGTCACCCCCAAAGCCAATTCCTCCTTTGGCCGCCTCTCCTTCCAGTTCTCTGCTGCTAATGACTGGAACGAACTGAAAAAATCTCTGAAGCTGGAGAGTCTTACCACCCTCACTAGCTTTAAGCACCAGCTGTCTGAGCAGCTCACAGATCACTGCACCTTTACATAGCTCATCTGTAAATAGCCCATCCAATCTACCTCATCCCCATACTGTATTTATTTATCTATCTTGCTCCTTTGCACCCCAGTATCTCTACTTGCACATTCATCTTCTGCACACCCTACCACTCCAGTGTTTAATTGCTATATTGTAATTACTTTATCTTGGCCAGGTCGCAGTTGTAAATGAGAACTTGTTCTCAACAGGCCTACCTGGTTAAATAAAGGGTTAGGGTTATATATATATAATATACCTGGTTAAACAAAGTGTTAGGGTTATATATATAATATACCTGGTTAAATAAAGGGTTATATATATAATATACCTGGTTAAATAAAGGGTTAGGGTTATATATATAATATACCTGGTTAAATAAAAGGTTATATATATAATATACCTGGTTAAATAAAGGGTTATATATATAATATACCTGGTTAAATAAAGGGTTAGGGTTATATATATAATAAACCTGGTTAAATAAAGGGTTATATACAGTGGGGAGAACAAGTATTTGATACACTGCCGATTTTGCAGGTTTTCCTACTTACAAAGCATGTAGAGGTCTGTCATTTTTATCATAGGTACACTTCAACTGTGAGAGACGGAATCTAAAACAAAAATCCAGAAAATCACATTGTATGATTTTTTAATAATTAATTTGCATTTTATTGCATGACATAAGTATTTGATCACCTACCAACCAGTAAGAATTCCGGCTCTCACAGACCTGTTAGTTTTTCTTTAAGAAGCCCTCCTGTTCTCCACTCATTACCTGTATTAACTGCACCTGTTTGAACTCGTTACCTGTATAAAAGACACCTGTCCACACACTCAATCAAACAGATTCCAACCTCTCCACAATGGCCAAGACCAGAGAGCTGTGTAAGGACATCAGGGATACAATTGTAGACCTGCACAAGGCTGGGATGGGCTACAGGACAATAGGCAAGCAGCTTGGTGAGAAGGAAACAACTGTTGGCGCAATTATTAGAAAATGGAAGAAGTTCAAGATGACGGTCAATCACCCTCGGTCTGGGGCTCCATGCAAGATTTCACCTCGTGGGGCATCAATGATCATGAGGAAGGTGAGGGATCAGCCCAGAACTACACGGCAGGACCTGGTCAATGACCTGAAGAGAGCTGGGACCACAGTCTCAAAGAAAACCATTAGTAACACACTACGCCGTCATGGATTAAAATCCTGCAGCGCACGCAAGGTCCCCCTGCTTAAGCCAGTGCATGTCCAGGCCCGTCTGAAGTTTGCCAATGACCATCTGGATGATCCAGAGGAGGAATGGGAGAAGGTCATGTGGTCTGATGAGACAAAAATAGAGCTTTTTGGTCTAACTCCACTCGCCGTGTTTGGAGGAAGAAGAAGTATGAGTACAACCCCAAGAACACCATCCCAACCGTGAAGCATGGAGGTGGAAACATCATTCTTTGGGGATGCTTTTCTGCAAAGGGGACAGGACGACTGCACCGTATTGAGGGGAGGATGGATGGGGCCATGTATCGCGAGATCTTGGCCAACAACCTCCTTCCCTCAGTAAGAGCATTGAAGATGGGTCGTGGCTGGGTCTTCCAGCATGACAACGACACGAAGCACACAGCCATGGCAACTAAGGAGTGGCTCCGTAAGAAGCATCTCAAGGTCCTGGAGTGGCCTAGCCAGTCTCCAGACCTGAACCCAATAGAAAATCTTTGGAGGGAGCTGAAAGTCCGTATTGCCCAGCGACAGCCCCGAAACCTGAAGGATCTGGAGAAGATCTGTAGGGAGGAGTGGGCCAAAATCCCTGCTGCAGTGTGTGCAAACCTAGTCAAGAACTACAGGAAACGTATGATCTCTGTAATTGCAAACAAAGGTTTCTGTACCAAATATTAAGTTCTGCTTTTCTGATGTATCAAATACTTATGTCATGCAATAAAATGCAAATTAATTACTTAAAAATCATACAATGTGATTTTCTGGATTTTTGTTTTAGATTCCGTCTCTCATAGTTGAAGTGTACCTATGATAAAAATTACAGACCTCTACATGCTTTGTAAGTAGGAAAACCTGCAAAATCGGCAGTGTATCAAATACTTGTTCTCCCCACTGTATATAATATACCTGGTTAAATAAAGGGTTATATATATAATATAACTGGTTAAATAAAGGGTTAGGGTTATATATATAATATACCTGGTTAAATAAAGGGTTATATATATAATATACCTGGTTAAATAAAGGGTTAGGGTTATATATATAATATACCTGGTTAAATAAAGGGTTATATATATAATATACCTGGTTAAATAAAGGGTTAGGGTTATATATATAATATACCTGGTTAAATAAAGGGTTAGGGTTATATATATAATATACCTGGTTAAATAAAGGGTTATATATATAATATACCTGGTAAATAAAGGGTTAGGGTTATATATATAATATACCTGGTTAAATAAAGGGTTATATATAATATACCTGGTCAAATAAAGGTTTAGGGTTATATATATAATATACCTGGTTAAATAAAGGGTTATATATAATATACCTGGTTAAATAATGGGTTAGGGTTATATATATAATATACCTGGTTAAATAAAGGGTTATATATATAATATACCTGGTTAAATAAAGGGTTAGGGTTATATATATAATATACCTGGTTAAATAAATGGTTAGGGTTATATATATAATATACCTGGTAAATAAAGGGCTAGGGTTATATATATAATATACCTGGTTAAATAAAGGGTTATATATAATATACCTGGTTAAATAATGGGTTATGGTTATATATATAATATACCTGATTAAATAAAGGGTTATATATATAATATACCAGGTTAAATAAAGGGTTAGGGTTATATATATAATATACCTGGTTAAATAAAGGGTTATACATATATATATATATATATTATATACCTGGTTAAATAAAGGGTTTGGGTTATATATATAATATACCTAGTTAAATAAAGGGTTAGGGTTATATATATAATATACCTTGTTAAATAATGGGTTAGGGTTATATATATAATATACCTGGTTAAATAAAGGGTTATATATATAATATACCTGGTTAAATAAAGGGTTATATATATAATATACCTGGTTAAATAAAGGGTTATATATATAATATACCTGGTTAAATAAAGGGTTAGGGTTATATATAATATACCTGGTTAAATAAAGGGTTAGGGTTATATATATAATATACCTAGTTAAATAAAGGGTTATATACAGTGGAGAGAACAAGTATTTGAAACACTGCCGATTTTGCAGGTTTTCCTACTTACAAAGCATGTAGAAGTCTGTAATTTTTATCATAGGTACACTTCAACTGTGAGAGAAAAATCCAGAAAATCACATTGTAAGATTTTTAAGTAATCAATTTGCATTTTATTGCATGACATAAGTATTTGATACATCAGAAAAGCAGAACTTAATATTTGGTACAGAAACCTTTATTTGCAATTACAGAGATCATACGTTTCCTGTAGTTCTTGACCAGGTTTGCACACACTGTAGCAGGGATTTTGGCCCACTCCTCCATACAGACCTTCTCCAGATCCTTCAGGTTTCGGGGCTGTCGTTGGGCAATACGGACTTTCAGCTCCCTCCAGAGATTTTCTATTGGGTTCAGGTCTGGAGACTGGCTAGGCCACTCCAGGACCTTGAGATGCTTCTTACGGAGCCACTCTTTAGTTGCCCTGGCTGTGTGTTTCGGGTCGTTGTCATGCTGGAAGACCCAGCTACGACACATCTTCAATGCTCTTACTGAGGGAAGGAGGTTGTTGGCCAAGATCTCGCGATACATGGCCCCATCCATCCTCCCCTCAATACGGTTTAGTCGTCCTGTCCCCTTTGCAGAAAAGCATCCCCAAAGAATGATGTTTCCACCTCCATGCTTCACAGTTGGGATGGTGTTCTTGGGGTTGTACTCATCCTTCTTCTTCCTCCAAACACGGCGAATGGAGTTTAGACCAAAAAGCTCTATTTTTGTCTATTCAGACCATATGACCTTCTCCCATTCCTCCTCTGGATCATCCAGATGGTCATTGGCAAACTTCAGACGGGCCTGGACATGCGCTGGCTTGAGCAGGGTGACCTTGCGTGCACTGCAGTATTTTAATCCATGACGGCGTAGTGTGTTACTAATGGTTTTCTTTGAGACTGTGGTCCCAGCTCTCTTCAGGTCATTGACCAGGTCCTGCCGTGTAGTTCTGGGCTGATCCCTCACCTTCCTCATGATCATTGATGCCCCTCGAGGTGAGATCTTGCATGGAGCCCCAGACCGAGGGTGATTGACCGTCATCTTGAACTTCTTCAATTTTCTAATAATTGCACCAACAGTTGTTGCCTTCTCACCAAGCTGCTTGCCTATTGTCCTGTAGCCCATCCCAGCCTTGTGCAGGTCTACAATTTTATCCCTGATGTCCTTACACAGCTCTCTGGTCTTGGCCATTGTGGAGAGGTTGGAGTCTGTTTGATTGAGTGTCTTTTATACAGGTAACGAGTTCAAACAGGTGCAGTTAATACAGGTAATGAGTGGAGAACAGGAGGGCTTCTTAAAGAAAAACTAACAGGTCTGTGAGAGACGGAATTCTTACTGGTTGGTAGGTGATCAAATGTCATGCAATAAAATGCAAATTAATTACTTAAAAATCATACAATGTGATTTTCTGTTTTTTTTAGATTCCGTCTCTCACAGTTGAAGTGTACCTATGATAAAAATTACAGACCTCTACATGCTTTGTAAGTAGGAAAACCTGCAAAATCGGCAGTGTATCAAATACTTGTTCTCCCCACTGTATATAACCCTTTATTTAACCAGGTATATTAAATAGACAAAATAGACAAACTAGACATACAACATAGAATGCCCACTCAGATCACACCCTGACCAAACAAAACATAGAAACATACAAAGCAAACTATGGTCAGGGCGTGACAATGTCGTTAGTAAAGATTGAAAAATGTAAGGGGCCTAAACAGCTGCCCTGGGGAATTCCTGATTCTACCTGGATTATGTGGGAGAAGCTTCCATTACATAACACCCTCTGTGTTCTGTTAGACAGGTAACTCTTTATCCACATTACAGCAGGGGGTGTAAAGCCATAACACATACGTAACACAGTCATTTGTGTAAATGCTGTGCTTGTTGAATGTCCTTCCCTATAAGCGTGCTGAACGTCTGTTGTCAATTTGTTTACTATTAAATAGCATTGTATCTGGTCAAACACCATTTTTTCCAGAAATTTACTCAGGGTTGGTAACAGGCTGATTGGTCGGCTGTTTGACCCAGTTAAGAGGGCTTTACTATTCTTAGGTAGCAGAATGACTTTAGCTTCCCTCTAGGCCTGGGGGGCGTGTGCGTGCGCACACACACACACACACACACACACACACACACACACACACACACACACACACACACACACACACACACACACACACACACACACACACACACACACACACACACACACACACACACACACACAGCCTCCCTAATAAATACAGAGAATACTGAGACAGACCTACTGGGACAGACTTACTGAGACAGGACTACTGAGACAGAGAAACACTGAGACAGACCTACTGGGACAGACCCTGGAGTCAGACTGAGACAGACCTACTGAGGCAGACCTACTGAGACAGACCCTGGAGTCAGACTGAGACAGACCTACTGAGACAGACCTACTGAGACAGACCCTGGAGTCAGACTGAGACAGACATACTGAGACAGACCTACTGGGACAGACCCTGGAGTCAGACTGAGACAGACCTACTGAGACAGACCTACTGAGACAGACCTACTGAGGCAGACCTACTGAGACAGAGAAACACTGAGGCAGACCTATTGGGACAGACCTACTGAGACAGACCTACTGGGACAGACCTACTGAGACAGACCTACTGGGACAGACCTACTGAGACAGACCTACTGAGACAGACCTACTGGGACAGACCTACTGAGACAGACCTACTGAGACAGACCTACTGAGACAGACCTACTGGGACAGACCTACTGAGACAGACCTACTGGGACAGACCTACTGAAACAGACCTACTGAAACAGACCTACTGAGACAGACCTACAGAGACAGACCTACTGAGACAGACCTACTGAGACAGACCTACTGGGACAGACCTACTGAGACAGACCTACTGGGACAGACCTACTGGGACAGACCTACTGAGACAGACCTACTGAGACAGACCTACTGAGACAGACCTACTGAGACAGAGAAACACTGAGGCAGACCTACTGGGACAGACCTACTGAGACAGACCTACTGGAACAGACCTACTGAGACAGACCTACTGAGACAGACCTACTGAGACAGAGAAACACTGAGGCAGACCTACTGGGACAGACCTACTGAGACAGACCTACTGAGGCAGACCTACTGAGACAGAGAAACACTGAGACAGACCTACTGGGACAGACCCTGGAGTCACAGTGAGACAGATCTTCTGAGACAGACCTACTGAGACAGACCTACTGAGGCAGACCTACTGGGACAGACCTACTGGGACAGACCTACTGAGACAGACCTACTGGGACAGACCTACTGGGACAGACCTACTGGGACAGACCTACTGAGACAGACCTACTGAGACAGACCTACTGGGACAGACCTACTGAGACAGACCTACTGAGACAGACCTACTGAGACAGACCTACTGGGACAGACCTACTGAGACAGACCTACTGAGACAGACCTACTGGTACAGACCTACTGAGACAGACCGACTGGGACAGACCTACTGAGACAGACCTACTGGGACAGACCTACTGAAACAGACCTACTGAAACAGACCTACTGAGACAGACCTACTGAGACAGACCTACTGAGACAGACCTACTGGGACAGACCTACTGAGACAGACCTACTGGGACAGACCTACTGGGACAGACCTACTGAGACAGACCTACTGAGACAGACCTACTGAGACAGACCTACTGAGACAGAGAAACACTGAGGCAGACCTACTGGTACAGACCTACTGAGACAGACCGACTGGGACAGACCTACTGAGACAGACCTACTGGGACAGACCTACTGAAACAGACCTACTGAAACAGACCTACTGAGACAGACCTACAGAGACAGACCTACTGAGACAGACCTACTGAGACAGACCTACTGGGACAGACCTACTGAGACAGACCTACTGGGACAGACCTACTGAGACAGACCTACTGAGACAGACCTACTGAGACAGACCTACTGAGACAGAGAAACACTGAGGCAGACCTACTGGGACAGACCTACTGAGACAGACCTACTGGAACAGACCTACTGAGACAGACCTACTGAGACAGACCTACTGAGACAGAGAAACACTGAGGCAGACCTACTGGGACAGACCTACTGAGACAGACCTACTGAGGCAGACCTACTGAGACAGAGAAACACTGAGACAGACCTACTGGGACAGACCCTGGAGTCACAGTGAGACAGATCTTCTGAGACAGACCTACTGAGACAGACCTACTGAGGCAGACCTACTGGGACAGACCTACTGGGACAGACCTACTGAGACAGACCTACTGGGACAGACCTACTGGGACAGACCTACTGGGACAGACCTACTGAGACAGACCTACTGAGACAGACCTACTGGGACAGACCTACTGAGACAGACCTACTGAGACAGACCTACTGAGACAGACCTACTGGGACAGACCTACTGAGACAGACCTACTGAGACAGACCTACTGGTACAGACCTACTGAGACAGACCTACTGGGACAGACCTACTGAGACAGACCTACTGGGACAGACCTACTGAAACAGACCTACTGAAACAGACCTACTGAGACAGACCTACTGAGACAGACCTACTGAGACAGACCTACTGGGACAGACCTACTGAGACAGACCTACTGGGACAGACCTACTGAGACAGACCTACTGAGACAGAGAAACACTGAGGCAGACCTACTGGGACAGACCTACTGAGACAGACCTACTGGGACAGACCTACTGAGACAGACCTACTGAGGCAGACCTACTGAGACAGAGAAACACTGAGACAGACATACTGGGACAGACCCTGGAGTCACAGTGAGACAGATCTTCTGAGACAGACCTACTGAGACAGACCTACTGAGACAGACCTACTGAGGCAGACCTACTGGGACAGACCTACTGGGACAGACCTACTGAGACAGACCTACTGGGACAGACCTACTGGGACAGACCTACTGGGACAGACCTACTGAGACAGACCTACTGAGACAGACCTACTGGGACAGACCTACTGAGACAGACCTACTGAGACAGACCTACTGAGACAGACCTACTGGTACAGACCTACTGAGACAGACCTACTGAGACAGACCTACTGAGACAGACCTACTGAGACAGACCTACTGGGACAGACCTACCGAGACAGACATACTGAAACAGACCTACTGAGACAGACCTACTGAGACAGACCTACTGAGACAGAGAAACACTGAGGCAGACCTACTGGGACAGACCTACTGAGACAGACCTACTGGGACAGACCTACTGAGACAGACCTACTGAGGCAGACCTACTGAGACAGAGAAACACTGAGACAGACCTACTGGGACAGACCCTGGAGTCACAGTGAGACAGATCTACTGAGACAGACCTACTGGGACAGACCTACTGAGACAGACCTACTGAGGCAGACCTACTGGGACAGACCCTGGAGTCAGACTGAGACAGACCTACTGAGACAGACCTACTGAGACAGACCTACTGAGGCAGACCTACTGAGACAAAGAAATACTGAGACAGCCCTACTGGGACAGACCTACTGAGACAGACCTACTGAGGCAGATCTACTGAGACAGAGAAACACTGAGGCAGACCTACTGGGACAGACCTACTGAGACAGACCTACTGAGGCAGACCTACTGGGACAGACCTACTGAGACAGACCTACTGAGGCAGACCTACTGAGACAGACCTACTGAGACAGACCTACTGAGACAGACCTACTGGGACAGACCTACTGAGACAGACCTACTGAGGCAGACCTACTGAGACAGAGAAACACTGAGACATAGATACACTGAGACAGACCTACTGAGACAGACCTACTGAGGCAGACCAACTGGGACAGACCCTGGAGTCAGACTGAGACAGACATACTGAGACAGACCTACTGGGACAGACCCTGGAGTCAGACTGAGACAGACCTACTGAGACAGACCTACTGAGACAGACCTACTGAGGCAGACCTACTGAGACAGAGACACACTGAGACAGAGAAACACTGAGGCAGACCTATTGGGACAGACCTACTGAGACAGACCTACTGGGACAGACCTACTGAGACAGACCTACTGAGACAGACCTACTGAGACAGACCTACTGAGACAGACCTACTGAGACAGAGACACACTGAGACAGAGAAACACTGAGACAGAGAAACACTGAGACATATTGAGATAAAGACACTGAGACAATGGTAAGAGCTAGGCGAGGGTTACGGGTTAGGACAGTCAGTCTGTGAGGGTTACAGGTTAGGACAGTCTGTCTGTGAGGGTTAGGGTTAGGACAGTCAGTCAGTCTCTGAGGGTTAGGGTTAGGATAGTCAGTCTGTGAGGGTTAGGGTTAGGACAGTCAGTCTGTGAGGTTTAGGGTTAGGACGGTCAGTCTGTCTGTGAGGGTTAGGGTTAGGACAGTCAGTCTGTGAGGGCTAGGCTAGGGTTAGGACAGTCAGTCTATGAGGGCTAGGGTTAGGACAGTCAGTCTGTGAGGTTAAGGGTTAGGACAGTCAGTCTGTCTGTGAGGGTTAGGGTTAGGAGAGTCAGTCTGTGAGGGTAAGGGTTAGGACAGTCGGTCTGTGAGGGTTAGGGTTAGGACAGTCAGTCTGTGAGGGTTAGGGTTAGGACAGTCAGTCTGTGAGGGTTAGGGTTAGGACAGTCAGTCTGTGAGGGTTAGGACAGTCAGTCTGTGAGGGTTAGGACAGTCAGTCTGTGAGGGCTAGGACAGCCAGTCTATTAGGGTTAGGACAGTCAGTCTGTGAGGGTTAGGGTTAGGGTTAGGACAGTCAGTCTGTGAGGGCTAGGGTTAGGACAGTCAGTCTGTGATGTTTAGGGTTAGGACAGTCAGTCTGTGAGGGTTAGGGTTAGGACAGTCAGTCTGTGAGGTTTAGGGTTAGGACAGTCAGTCTGTCTGTGAGGATTA
>NC_092087.1:118659272-118679272 GCF_045679555.1 Salvelinus alpinus | reverse complement strand
CACCGACCTGACGGGGAACACACTGACCTCACACACATCCAGACACCGACCTGACGGGGAACACACTGACCTCACACACATCCAGACACCGACCTGACGGGGAACACACTGACCTCACACACATCCAGACACCGACCTGACGGGGAACACACTGACCTCACACACATCCAGACACCGACCTGACGGGGAACACACTGACCTCACACACATCCAGACACCGACCTGACGGGGAACACACTGACCTCACACACATCCAGACACCGACCTGACGGGGAACACACTGACCTCACACACATCCAGACACTGACCTGACGGGGAACACACTGACCTCACACACATCCAGACACCGACCTGACGGGGAACACACTGACCTCACACACATCCAGACACCGACCTGGCGGGGAACACACTGACCTGACGGGGAATACACCGACCTGGCGGGGAACACACCGACCTCACACACATCCACACACCGACCTGGCGGGGAACACACTGACCTGACGGGGAATACACTGACCTCACACACATCCAGACACCGATCTGACAGGGAACACACCGATCTGACGGGGAACACACCGACCTCACACACATCCAGACACCGATCTGACGGGGAACACACCGACCTGACGGGGAACACACCGACCTGACGGGGAACACACCGATCAGACGGGGGACACACCGACCTGACGGGGAACACACCGACCTGACGGGGGACACACCGACCTGACGGGGAACACACCGACCTGACGGGGAACACACCGACCTGACGGGGAACACACTGACCTGACGGGGAACACACCGACCTGACGGGGAACACACCGACCTGACGGGGAACACACTGCGTTCCGGCAGAAGTTCTGTTTAACAACATTGGACGGTTGTGTTGTAATTATTGTTGTATTGTAATTATGTTTTATTTATCGATCAGGTTTGTCTCATTGAATGTGAATTTGAAGAAACATTTCAACTGTGAGGGGTGAAGATGTGTGTATGTATTTCTATATTTATATTTATGTTTTTCTTTATTTTTACTATTTTATACATTGTAGAATAACATATGTCAAAACTATGAAATAACACATATGGAATCATGTAGTAACCAAAAAAGTGTTAAACAAATCTAAATATATTTATATTTGAGATTCTTCAAATTAGCCAAAGTAGACACAATTTTGCACACTCTTGGCATTCTGTCAACCAGTTTCACCTGGAATGCTTTTCCAACAGTCTTGAAGGAGTTCCCACATATGCTGAGCACTTGTTGTCTGCTTTTCCTTCCCTCTGCGGTCCAACTCATCCTAAACCATCTCAATTGGGTTGAGATCGGGTTAATGTGGAGGCCAGGTCATCTGATGCAGCACTCCATCCCTCTCCTTCTTGGTCAAATAGCCCTTACACAGCCTGGAGGTGTATTTTAGGTCATTGTCCTGTTGAAAAACAAATGATAGTCCCACTAAGCCCAAACCAGATGGGATGGCGTATCGCTGCAGAATGCTGTGGTAGCCATGCTGGTTAAGTGTGCCTTGAATTCTAAATAAATCACTGACAGTGTCACCAGCAAAGCACCCCCACACCTCCTCCTCCATGCTTCACGGTGGGAACCACACATGCAGAGATCATCCGCCCACCTACTCTGCGTCTCTCAAAGACACAGCAGTTGGAACCAAAAATCTCACATTTGGACTCATCAGACCAAAGGACAGATTTTCACCAATCTAATCTCCATTGCTCATGTTTCTTGACCCAAGCAAGTCTCTTCTTATTTGTGTCCTTTATTAGTGGTTTCTTTGCAGCTATTCGACCATGAAGACATGTTGAGATGTGTCTGTTACTTGAACTCTGAAGCATTTATTTGGGCTGTAATTTCTGAGGCTGGTAACTCTACTGAACTTATCCTCTGCAGCAGAGGTAACTCTGGGTCTTCCTTTCCTGTGGCGGTCCTCATGAGAGCCAGTTCCATCATAGCGTTTGATGGTTTTTGCGACTGAATTTGAAGAAACGTTCAAAGTTCTTGAAATGTTCCGTATTGACTGACCTTCGTGTTTTAAAGTAATGATGGACTGTCGTTTCTCTTTGCTTATTTGAGCTGTTCTTGCCATAATATGGACTTGGTCTTTTACCAAATAGGGCTATCTTCTGTATACCACCCCTACCTTGTCACAACACAACTGATTGGCTCAAACGCACAAAGAATGAGAGAAATTCCACAAATTAACTTTTAACAAGGCACACCTGTTAATTGAAATGCATTCCAGGTGAATACCTCATGAAGATGGTTGAGAGAATGCCAAGAGTGTGCAAAGCTGTGATCAAGGCAAAGGATGGCTACTTTGAAGAATCTCAAATATAAATATATTTCGATCTGTTCAAATTTTTTTTGGTTACTACATGATTCCATATGTGTTATTTCATAGTTTTGATGTCTTCACTATTATTCTACAATGTAGAAAATAGTAAAAATAAAGAAAACCCCTTGAATGAATAGGTATGTCCAAACGTTTGACTGGTTCTGTATATGTAAATGTATTTGTTTGTATTCATGTAACATGTATAGCATACATTATACAGTTAGTATTGTATTGTACTGTATATAGTTAGTATTGTATTGTACTGTATACAGTTAGTATTGTATTGTACTGTATACAGTTAGTATTGTACTGTATACAGTTAGTATTGTATTGTACTGTATACAGGTAGTATTGTATTGTACTGTATACAGTTAGTATTGTATTGTATTGTATACAGTTAGTATTGTATTGTACTGTATACAGTCAGTATAGTATTGTATACAGTTAGTATTGTATTGTATTGTATACAGTTAGTATTGTATTGTACTGTATACAGTTAGTATTGTACTGTATACAGTTACTATAGTATTGTACTGTTTAGTTTATTAATTCAACCATTAAAAAAAAACAAGCACACATAAAACTTAAAAGCCATACATGCACATGAATAAAATCATGGAGGATAACACACTATAAAGTCTGCGACTTATTTCCATTGTGGTCCTCTTGAGACAAGATGGCTGGACAAGATCGAACACAGTACGACAGGATGGAACACAGTTAAACACAGTACGACAGGATGGAACACAGTTAAACACAGTACGACAGGATGGAACACAGTTAAACACAGTACGACAGGATGGAACACAGTTAAACACAGTACGACAGGATGGAACACAGTTAAACACAGTACGACAGGATGGAACACAGTTAAACACAGTACGACAGGATGGAACACAGTTAAACACAGTACGACAGGATGGAACACAGTTAAACACAGTACGACAGGATGGAACACAGTTAAACACAGTACGACAGGATGGAACACAGTTAAACACAGTACGACAGGATGGAACACAGTTAAACACAGTACGACAGGATGGAACACAGTTAAACACAGTACGACAGGATGGAACACAGTTAAACACAGTACGGCAGGATGGAACACAGTTAAACACAGTACGACAGGATGGAACACAGTTAAACAAGGTACGACAGGATGGAACACAGTTAAACACAGTACGACAGGATGGAACACAGTTAAACACAGTACGACAGGATGGAACACAGTTAAACACAGTACGACAGTGAAATAATAAAACAGAGAAGAAGAACATCTGTCTCATCATTCCAGTTACATCATAGGGGTTATTCATATGGGCAGGGAAGACATCAAACATATTTTGACTTTATTTTTAAAGCTGTCCATAGAGGATGTTGTTTTTATGGGCAGAGGCAACTCATTCCAGTCTGAGGCTCCGGTATTCTAGAAAGTACCTTTCCCAGCATTACTCCTGAACCTGTATAAGTACACATCAGCAACACCTGATCTGGGGCTGTGATTGTGTGCATCCCTAACACGAGGAAACACTTAGATATCTGGGCGCAGGACCATAAATACTCCTGTAAACCAAACCTAGTCTAATCTGGGACACCCTAGCCTCAGCAGGCAGGACCATAAATACTCCTGTAATCCAGACCTAGTCTAATCTGGGACACCCTAGCCTCAACAGGCAGGACCATAAATACTCCTGTAAACCAAACCTAGTCTAATCTGGGACACCCTCAACAGGCAGCAAGTTTAGTTCCTGGAAGCAGCTCCTGCCTATGTGAGTACGTATACAGTTAGTGTGGTATTGTACTGTATTTAGTTAGTATTGTATTGTACTGTGTATAGTTAGTATTGTATTGTACTGTATATAGTTAGTATTGTATTGTACTGTATACAGTTAGTATCGTATTGTACTGTATATAGTTAGTATTGTATTGTACTGTATACAGTTAGTATTGTATTGTACTGTATACAGTTAGTATTGTATTGTACTGTATACAGTTAGTATTGTATTGTACTGTATACAGTTAGTATCGTATTGTACTGTATACAGTTAGTATTGTATTGTACTGTATACAGTTAGTATTGTATTGTACTGTATACAGTTAGAATTGTATTGTACTGTATACAGTTAGTATTGTATTGTACTGTATTTAGTTAGTATTGTATTGTACTGTATACAGTTAGTATCGTATTGTACTGTATACAGTTAGAATTGTATTGTACTGTATACAGTTAGTATTGTATTGTACTGTATTTAGTTAGTATTGTATTGTACTGTATACAGTTAGTATCGTATTGTACTGTATATAGTTAGTATTGTATTGTACTGTATATAGTTAGTATTGTATTGTACTGTATACAGTTAGTATTGTATTGTACTGCATACAGTCAGTATTGTATTGTACTGTATATAGTTAGTATTGTATTGTACTGTATACAGTTAGTATTGTATTGTACTGTATACAGTTAGTATCGTATTGTACTGTATATAGTTAGTATTGTATTGTACTGTATATAGTTAGTATTGTATTGTACTGTATACAGTTAGTATTGTATTGTACTGTATATAGTAAGTATTGAATTGTACTGTATACAGTTAGTATTGTATTGTACTGTATACAGTTAGTATCGTATTGTACTGTATATAGTTAGTATTGTATTGTACTGTATATAGTTAGTATTGTATTGTACTGTATACAGTTAGTATTGTATTGTACTGCATACAGTCAGTATTGTATTGCACTGTATAGAGTCCAGTATTGTATTGCACTGTATTAACTGGGGGGTTAGGGAACATGTTGTTTAATACTACTGTGGGGAACATGTTGTTTAATACTACTGGGGGGAACATGTTGTTTAATACTACTGGGGGGAACATGTTGTTTAATTCTACTGGGGGGAACATGTTGTTTAATACTACTGGGGGGAACATGTTGTTTAATACTACTGGGGGGAACATGTTGTTTAATACTACTGGGGGGGGAACATGTTGTTTAATTCTACTGGGGGGAACATGTTGTTTAATACTACTGGGGGGAACATGTTGTTTAATACTACTGGGGGGGAACATGTTGCTTAATACTACTGGGGGGGAACATGTTGTTTAATACTACTGGGGGGGAACATGTTGTTTAATACTACTGGGGGGAACATGGTGTTTAATACTACTGGGGGGAACATGTTGTTTAATACTACTGGGGGAACATGTTGTTTAATACTACTGGGGGGAACATGTTGTTTAATACTACTGGGGGGAACATGTTGTTTAATACTACTGGGGGGAACATGTTGTTTAATACTACTGGGGGGAACATGTTGTTTAATACTACTGGGGGGAACATGTTGTTTAATACTACTGGGGGGAACATGTTGTTTAATACTACTGGGGGGTTAGGGAAGATGTTGTTTAATACTACTGGGGGGTTAGGGAACATGTTGTTTAATACTACTGGGGGGAACATGTTGTTTAATACTACTGGGGGGAACATGTTGTTTAATACTACTGGGGGGAACATGTTGTTTAATACTACTGGGGGGGAACATGTTGTTTAATACTACTGGGGGGAACATGTTGTTTAATACTACTGGGGGGAACATGTTGTTTAATACTACTGGGGGGGAACATGTTGTTTAATACTACTGGGGGGTTAGGGAACATGTTGTTTAATACTACTGGGGGGGAACATGTTGTTTAATACTACTGGGGGGTTAGGGAACATGTTGTTTAATACTACTGGGGGGAACATGTTGTTTAATACTACTGGGGGGGAACATGTTGTTTAATACTACTGGGGATTTAGGGAACATGTTGTTTAATACTACTGGGGGGAACATGTTGTTTAATACTACTGGGGGAACATGTTGTTTAATACTACTGGGGGAACATGTTGTTTAATACTACTGGGGGGGGACATGTTGTTTAATATTACTGGGGGGAACATGTTGTTTAATACTACTGGGGGGGGACATGTTGTTTAATACTACTGGGGGGAACATGTTGTTTAATACTACTGGGGGGAACATGTTGTTTAATACTACTGGGGGGAACATGTTGTTTAATACTACTGGGGGGAACATGTTGTTTAATACTACTGGGGGGGAACATGTTGTTTAATACTACTGGGGGGAACATGTTGTTTAATACTACTGGGGGGAACATGTTGTATAATACTACTGGGGGGAACATGTTGTTTAATACTACTGGGGGGAACATGTTGTTTAATACTACTGGGGGGAACATGTTGTTTAATACTACTGGGGGGTTAGGGAACATGTTGTTTAATACTACTGGGGGGGAACATGTTGTTTAATACTACTGGGGGGAACATGTTGTTTAATACTACTGGGGGGAACATGTTGTTTAATACTACTGGGGGGTTAGGGAACATGTTGTTTAATACTACTGGGGGGAACATGTTGTTTAATACTACTGGGGGGAACATGTTGTTTAATACTACTGGGGGGAACATGTTGTTTAATACTACTGGGGGGAACATGTTGTTTAATACTACTGGGGGGAACATGTTGTTTAATACTACTGGGGGGAACATGTTGTTTAATACTACTGGGGGGAACATGTTGTTTAATACTACTGGGGGGTTAGGGAAGATGTTGTTTAATACTACTGGGGGGTTAGGGAACATGTGGTTTAATACTACTGGGGGGTTAGGGAACATGTTGTTTAATACTACTGGGGGGAACATGTTGTTTAATACTACTGGGGGGAACATGTTGTTTAATACTACTGGGGGGGAACATGTTGTTTAATACTACTGGGGGGAACATGTTGTTTAATACTACTGGGGGGTTAGGGAACATGTTGTTTAATACTACTGGGGGGAACATGTTGTTTAATACTACTGGGGGGGAACATGTTGTTTAATACTACTGGGGATTTAGGGAACATGTTGTTTAATACTACTGGGGGGAACATGTTGTTTAATACTACTGGGGGAACATGTTGTTTAATACTACTGGGGGAACATGTTGTTTAATACTACTGGGGGGGGACATGTTGTTTAATATTACTGGGGGGAACATGTTGTTTAATACTACTGGGGGGGAACATGTTGTTTAATACTACTGGGGGGAACATGTTGTTTAATACTACTGGGGGGAACATGTTGTTTAATACTACTGGGGGGAACATGTTGTTTAATACTACTGGGGGGGAACATGTTGTTTAATACTACTGGGGGGGACATGTTGTTTAATACTACTGGGGGGAACATGTTGTTTAATACTACTGGGGGGAACATGTTGTTTAATACTACTGGGGGGAACATGTTGTTTAATACTACTGGGGGGTTAGGGAACATGTTGTTTAATACTACTGGGGGGGAACATGTTGTTTAATACTACTGGGGGGAACATGTTGTTTAATACTACTGGGGGGAACATGTTGTTTAATACTACTGGGGGGTTAGGGAACATGTTGTTTAATACTACTGGGGGGAACATGTTGTTTAATACTACTGGGGGGAACATGTTGTTTAATACTACTGGGGGGAACATGTTGTTTAATACTACTGGGGGGAACATGTTGTTTAATACTACTGGGGGGAACATGTTGTTTAATACTACTGGGGGGAACATGTTGTTTAATACTACTGGGGGGAACATGTTGTTTAATACTACTGGGGGGTTAGGGAAGATGTTGTTTAATACTACTGGGGGGTTAGGGAACATGTTGTTTAATACTACTGGGGGGTTAGGGAACATGTTGTTTAATACTACTGGGGGGAACATGTTGTTTAATACTACTGGGGGGAACATGTTGTTTAATACTACTGGGGGGAACATGTTGTTTAATACTACTGGGGGGACATGTTGTTTAATACTACTGGGGGGAACATGTTGTTTAATACTACTGGGGGGGGAACATGTTGTTTAATACTACTGGGGGGTTAGGGAACATGTTGTTTAATACTACTGGGGGGTTAGGGAACATGTTGTTTAATACTACTGGGGGGTTAGGGAAGATGTTGTTTAATACTACTGGGGGGAACATGTTGTTTAATACTACTGGGGGGAACATGTTGTTTAATACTACTGGGGGGAACATGTTGTTTAATACTACTGGGGGGAACATGTTGTTTAATACTACTGGGGGAACATGTTGTTTAATACTACTGGGGGGAACATGTTGTTTAATACTACTGGGGGGAACATGTTGTTTAATACTACTGGGGGGTTAGGGAAGATGTTGTTTAATATTACTGGGGGGTTAGGGAACATGTTGTTTAATACTACTGGGGGGAACATGTTGTTTAATACTACTGGGGGGAACATGTTGTTTAATACTACTGGGGGGAACATGTTGTTTAATACTACTGGGGGGAACATGTTGTTTAATACTACTGGGGGGTTAGGGAACATGTTGTTTAATACTACTGGGGGGTTAGGGAACATGTTGTTTAATACTACTGGGGGGAACATGTTGTTTAATACTACTGGGGGGAACATGTTGTTTAATACTACTGGGGGGAACATGTTGTTTAATACTACTGGGGGGAACATGTTGTTTAATACTACTGGGGGGTTAGGGAACATGTTGTTTAATACTACTGGGGGGAACATGTTGTTTAATACTACTGGGGGGAACATGTTGTTTAATACTACTGGGGGGTACATGTTGTTTAATACTACTGGGGGGAACATGTTGTTTAATACTACTGGGGGGAACATGTTGTTTAATACTACTGGGGGGAACATGTTGTTTAATACTACTGGGGGGAACATGTTGTTTAATACTACTGGGGGGTTAGGGAAGATGTTGTTTAATACTACTGGGGGGTTAGGGAACATGTTGTTTAATACTACTGGGGGGTTAGGGAACATGTTGTTTAATACTACTGGGGGGAACATGTTGTTTAATACTACTGGGGGGAACATGTTGTTTAATACTACTGGGGGGGAACATGTTGTTTAATACTACTGGGGGGAACATGTTGTTTAATACTACTGGGGGGTTAGGGAACATGTTGTTTAATACTACTGGGGGGAACATGTTGTTTAATACTACTGGGGGGGAACATGTTGTTTAATACTACTGGGGATTTAGGGAAAATGTTGTTTAATACTACTGGGGGGAACATGTTGTTTAATACTACTGGGGGAACATGTTGTTTAATACTACTGGGGGAACATGTTGTTTAATACTACTGGGGGGGGACATGTTGTTTAATATTACTGGGGGGAACATGTTGTTTAATACTACTGGGGGGGAACATGTTGTTTAATACTACTGGGGGGAACATGTTGTTTAATACTACTGGGGGGAACATGTTGTTTAATACTACTGGGGGGAACATGTTGTTTAATACTACTGGGGGGAACATGTTGTTTAATACTACTGGGGGGGAACATGTTGTTTAATACTACTGGGGGGAACATGTTGTTTAATACTACTGGGGGGAACATGTTGTTTAATACTACTGGGGGGAACATGTTGTTTAATACTACTGGGGGGAACATGTTGTTTAATACTACTGGGGGGAACATGTTGTTTAATACTACTGGGGGGTTAGGGAACATGTTGTTTAATACTACTGGGGGGGAACATGTTGTTTAATACTACTGGGGGGAACATGTTGTTTAATACTACTGGGGGGAACATGTTGTTTAATACTACTGGGGGGTTAGGGAACATGTTGTTTAATACTACTGGGGGGAACATGTTGTTTAATACTACTGGGGGGAACATGTTGTTTAATACTACTGGGGGGAACATGTTGTTTAATACTACTGGGGGGAACATGTTGTTTAATACTACTGGGGGGAACATGTTGTTTAATACTACTGGGGGGTTAGGGAAGATGTTGTTTAATACTACTGGGGGGTTAGGGAACATGTTGTTTAATACTACTGGGGGGTTAGGGAACATGTTGTTTAATACTACTGGGGGGAACATGTTGTTTAATACTACTGGGGGGAACATGTTGTTTAATACTACTGGGGGGAACATGTTGTTTAATACTACTGGGGGGAACATGTTGTTTAATACTACTGGGGGGAACATGTTGTTTAATACTACTGGGGGGACATGTTGTTTAATACTACTGGGGGGAACATGTTGTTTAATACTACTGGGGGGGGAACATGTTGTTTAATACTACTGGGGGGTTAGGGAACATGTTGTTTAATACTACTGGGGGGTTAGGGAACATGTTGTTTAATACTACTGGGGGGTTAGGGAAGATGTTGTTTAATACTACTGGGGGGAACATGTTGTTTAATACTACTGGGGGGAACATGTTGTTTAATACTACTGGGGGGAACATGTTGTTTAATACTACTGGGGGGAACATGTTGTTTAATACTACTGGGGGAACATGTTGTTTAATACTACTGGGGGGAACATGTTGTTTAATACTACTGGGGGGAACATGTTGTTTAATACTACTGGGGGGTTAGGGAAGATGTTGTTTAATATTACTGGGGGGTTAGGGAACATGTTGTTTAATACTACTGGGGGGAACATGTTGTTTAATACTACTGGGGGGAACATGTTGTTTAATACTACTGGGGGGAACATGTTGTTTAATACTACTGGGGGGAACATGTTGTTTAATACTACTGGGGGGTTAGGGAACATGTTGTTTAATACTACTGGGGGGTTAGGGAACATGTTGTTTAATACTACTGGGGGGAACATGTTGTTTAATACTACTGGGGGGAACATGTTGTTTAATACTACTGGGGGGAACATGTTGTTTAATACTACTGGGGGGGAACATGTTGTTTAATACTACTGGGGGGAACATGTTGTTTAATACTACTGGGGGGAACATGTTGTTTAATACTACTGGGGGGAACATGTTGTTTAATACTACTGGGGGGGAACATGTTGTTTAATACTACTGGGGGGAAATGTTGTTTAATACTACTGGGGGGAACATGTTGTTAATACTACTGGGGGGAACATGTTGTTTAATACTACTGGGGGGAACATGTTGTTTAATACTACTGGGGGGAACATGTTGTTTAATACTACTGGGGGGAACATGTTGTTTAATACTACTGGGGGGACATGTTGTTTAATACTACTGGGGGGAACATGTTGTTTAATACTACTGGGGTAACATGTTGTTTAATACTACTGGGGGGAACATGTTGTTTAATACTACTGGGGTAACATGTTGTTTAATACTACTGGGGGGAACATGTTCTTTAATACTACTGGGGGGAACATGTTGTTTAATACTACTGGGGGGGAACATGTTGTTTAATACTACTGGGGGGTTAGGGAACATGTTGTTTAATACTACTGGTGGGGAACATGTTGTTTAATACTACTGGGGGGTTAGGGAACATGTTGTTTAATACTACTGGGGGGGAACATGTTGTTTAATACTACTGGGTGGAACATGTTGTTTAATACTACTGGGGGGAACATGTTGTTTAATACTACTGGGGGGAACATGTTGTTTAATACTACTGGGGGGAACATGTTGTTTAATACTACTGGGGGGAACATGTTGTTTAATACTACTGGGGGGAACATGTTGTTTAATACTACTGGGGGGAACATGTTGTTTAATACTACTGGGGGGAACATGTTGTTTAATACTACTGGGGGGAACATGTTGTTTAATACTACTGGGGGGAACATGTTGTTTAATACTACTGGGGGGGAACATGTTGTTTAATACTACTGGGGGGTTAGGGAACATGTTGTTTAATACTACTGGGGGGAACATGTTGTTTAATACTACTGGGGGGAACATGTTGTTTAATACTACTGGGGGGAACATGTTGTTTAATACTACTGGGGGGAACATGTTGTTTAATACTACTGGGGGGACATGTTGTTTAATACTACTGGGGGGGGGGACATGTTGTTTAATATTACTGGGGGGGAACATGTTGTTTAATACTACTGGGGGGAACATGTTGTTTAATACTACTGGGGGGAACATGTTGTTTAATACTACTGGGGGGAACATGTTGTTTAATACTACTGGGGGGACATGTTGTTTAATATTACTGGGGGGTTAGGGAACATGTTGTTTAATACTACTGGGGGGAACATGTTGTTTAATACTACTGGGGGGAACATGTTGTTTAATACTACTGGGGGGAACATGTTGTTTAATACTACTGGGGGGGAACATGTTGTTTAATACTACTGGGGGGACATGTTGTTTAATACTACTGGGGGGGAACATGTTGTTTAATACTACTGGGGGGAACATGTTGTTTAATACTACTGGGGGGAACATGTTGTTTAATACTACTGGGGGGACATGTTGTTTAATATTACTGGGGGGTTAGGGAACATGTTGTTTAATACTACTGGGGGGAACATGTTGTTTAATACTACTGGGGGGGAACATGTTGTTTAATACTACTGGGGGGAACATGTTGTTTAATACTACTGGGGGGACATGTTGTTTAATATTACTGGGGGGTTAGGGAACATGTTGTTTAATACTACTGGGGGGTTCGGGAACATGTTGTTTAATACTACTGGGGGGAACATGTTGTTTAATACTAATGGGGGGGAACATGTTGTTTAATACTACTGGGGGGGAACATGTTGTTTAATACTACTGGGGGGGAACATGTTGTTTAATACTACTGGGGGGAACATGTTGTTTAATACTACTGGGGGGAACATGTTGTTTAATACTACTGGGGGGAACATGTTGTTTAATACTACTGGGGGGGAACATGTTGTTTAATACTACTGGGGGGTTAGGGAACATGTTGTTTAATACTACTGGGGGGAACATGTTGTTTAATACTACTGGGAGGAACATGTTGTTTAATACTACTGGGGGGAACATGTTGTTTAATACTACTGGGAGGAACATGTTGTTTAATACTACTGGGGGAACATGTTGTTTAATACTACTGGGGGGGAACATGTTGTTTAATACTACTGGGGGGGAACATGTTGTTTAATACTACTGGGGGGAACATGTTGTTTAATACTACTGGTGGGGAACATGTTGTTTAATACTACTGGGGGGAACATGTTGTTTAATACTACTGGGGGGAACATGTTGTTTAATACTACTGGGGGGAACATGTTGTTTAATACTACTGGGGGGGGAACATGTTGTTTAATATTACTGGGGGGTTAGGGAACATGTTGTTTAATACTACTGGGGGTTTAGGGAACATGTTGTTTAATACTACTGGGGGGTTAGGGAACATGTTGTTTAATTCTACTGGGGGGAACATGTTGTTTAATACTACTGGGGGGAACATGTTGTTTAATACTACTGGGGGGGAACATGTTGTTTAATACTACTGGGGGGAACATGTTGTTTAATACTACTGGGGGGTTAGGGAACATGTTGTTTAATACTACTGGGGGGTTAGGGAACATGTTGTTTAATACTACTGGGGGGAACATGTTGTTTAATACTACTGGGGGGAACATGTTGTTTAATACTACTGGGGGGAACATGTTGTTTAATACTACTGGGGGGTTAGGGAACATGTTGTTTAATACTACTGGGTGGGAACATGTTGTTTAATACTACTGGGGGGAACATGTTCTTTAATACTACTGGGGGGGTTAGGGAACATGTTGTTTAATACTACTGGGGGGAACATGTTGTTTAATACTACTGGGGGGTTAGGGAACATGTTGTTTAATACTACTGGGGGTTTAGGGAACATGTTGTTTAATACTACTGGGGGGTTAGGGAACATGTTGTTTAATTCTACTGGGGGGAACATGTTGTTTAATACTACTGGGGGGAACATGTTGTTTAATACTACTGGGGGGGAACATGTTGTTTAATACTACTGGGGGGAACATGTTGTTTAATACTACTGGGGGGTTAGGGAACATGTTGTTTAATACTACTGGGGGGTTAGGGAACATGTTGTTTAATACTACTGGGGGGAACATGTTGTTTAATACTACTGGGGGGAACATGTTGTTTAATACTACTGGGGGGAACATGTTGTTTAATACTACTGGGGGGAACATGTTGTTTAATACTACTGGGGGGAACATGTTGTTTAATACTACTGGGGGGGAACATGTTGTTTAATACTACTGGGGGGAACATGTTGTTTAATACTACTGGGGGGTTAGGGAACATGTTGTTTAATACTACTGGGGGGGAACATGTTGTTTAATACTACTGGGGGGGAACATGTTGTTTAATACTACTGGGGGGTTAGGGAACATGTTGTTTAATACTACTGGGGGGTTAGGGAACATGTTGTTTAATACTACTGGGGGGAACATGTTGTTTAATACTACTGGGGGGTTAGGGAACATGTTGTTTAATACTACTGGGGGGTTAGGGAACATGTTGTTTAATACTACTGGGGGGAACATGTTGTTTAATACTACTGGGGGGAACATGTTGTTTAATACTACTGAGGGGAACATGTTGTTTAATACTACTGGGGGGAACATGTTGTTTAATACTACTGGGGGGAACATGTTGTTTAATACTACTGGGGGGAACATGTTGTTTAATACTACTGGGGGGTTAGGGAACATGTTGTTTAATACTACTGGGGGGTTAGGGAACATGTTGTTTAATACTACTGGGGGGTTAGGGAACATGTTGTTTAATACTACTGGGGGGAACATGTTGTTTAATACTACTGGGGGGAACATGTTGTTTAATACTACTGGGGGGGAACATGTTGTTTAATACTACTGGGGGGAACATGTTGTTTAATACTACTGGGGGGAACATGTTGTTTAATACTACTGGGGGGGTTAGGGAACATGTTGTTTAATACTACTGGGGGGAACATGTTGTTTAATACTACTGGGTGGAACATGTTGTTTAATACTACTGGGGGGGTTAGGGAACATGTTGTTTAATACTACTGGGGGGAACATGTTGTTTAATACTACTGGGGGGAACATGTTGTTTAATAGTACTAGGGGGAACATGTTGTTTAATACTACTGGGGGGGAACATGTTGTTTAATACTACTGGGGGGAACATGTTGTTTAATACTACTGGGGGGAACATGTTGTTTAATACTACTGGGGGGAACATGTTGTTTAATACTACTGGGGGGAACATGTTGTTTAATACTACTGGGGGGGAACATGTTGTTTAATACTACTGGGGGGGAACATGTTGTTTAATATTACTGGGGGGAACATGTTGTTTAATACTACTGGGGGGTTAGGGAACATGTTGTTTAATACTACTGGGGGGAACATGTTGTTTAATACTACTGGGGGGAACATGTTGTTTAATACTACTGGGGGGAACATGTTGTTTAATACTACTGGGGGGAACATGTTGTTTAATACTACTGGGGGGGAACATGTTGTTTAATACTACTGGGGGGGGGAACATGTTGTTTAATACTACTGGGGGGAACATGTTGTTTAATACTACTGGGGGGTTAGGGAACATGTTGTTTAATACTACTGGGGGGACATGTTGTTTAATACTACTGGGGGGAACATGTTGTTTAATACTACTGGGGGGTTAGGGAACATGTTGTTTAATACTACTGGGGGGGAACATGTTGTTTAATACTACTGGGGGGGAACATGTTGTTTAATACTACTGGGGGGGAACATGTTGTTTAATACTACTGGGGGGGAACATGTTGTTTAATACTACTGGGGGGAACATGTTGTTTAATACTACTGGGGGGGAACATGTTGTTTAATACTACTGGGGGGGAACATGTTGTTTAATACTACTGGGGGGAACATGTTGTTTAATACTACTGGGGGGGACATGTTGTTTAATACTACTGGGGGGTTAGGGAACATGTTGTTTAATACTACTGGGGGGGAACATGTTGTTTAATACTACTGGGGGGAACATGTTGTTTAATACTACTGGGGGGAACATGTTGTTTAATACTACTGGGGGGAACATGTTGTTTAATACTACTGGGGGGAACATGTTGTTTAATACTACTGGGTGGAACATGTTGTTTAATACTACTGGGGGGGTTAGGGAACATGTTGTTTAATACTACTGGGGGGTTAGGGAACATGTTGTTTAATACTACTGGGGGGGAACATGTTGTTTAATACTACTGGGGGGGAACATGTTGTTTAATACTACTGGGGGGAACATGTTGTTTAATACTACTGGGGGGAACATGTTGTTTAATACTACTGGGGGGAACATGTTGTTTAATACTACTGGGGGGTTAGGGAACATGTTGTTTAATACTACTGGGGGGGAACATGTTGTTTAATACTACTGGGGGGTTAGGGATTAGTGTGTGTGTGTGTGTGTGTGTGTGTGTGTGTGTGTGTGTGTGTGTGTGTGTGTGTGTGTGTGTGTGTGTGTGTGTGTGTGTGTGTGAGTGTGAGTGTGAGTGTGAGTGTGAGTGTGAGTGTGAGTGTGAGTGTGTGTGTGAGTGTGAGTGTGAACTGAGCTACCTATACTACTCCTTTGAAATGTGACACTTTGTGATTGGCCAGTTAAGGTTGGGATTTGGCTTCTGATTGGTCGATAGTGAGACCAGTAGGATTCTGACACACACACACATCTGATGTGCTCGTCAGAGGAGACTGTGTTATCAGTTGTGTGTGGCGGTCAGACAGAACAGAGTGTGTGAGCGGTGGACAGGAGAGACAGGACATTGTGGGACTAGTGGACAGGAGAGACAGGACTAGTGGACAGGAGAGACAGAACTAGTGGACAGGAGAGACAGGATAGAGTGTGACTAGTAGACAGGAGAGACAGAACAGAGTGTGACTAGTGGACAGGAGAGACAGAACAGAGTGTGACTAGTAGACAGGACACTGTGTGACTAGTAGACAGGATAGTGTGTGACTAGTGGACAGGAGAGACAGGACAGTGTGGGACAAGCAGACGGAGCAGAACAGTTTGTGACGAGGGTTATTCTCCATCAACATCATCACCATGCGGTTCTGTGTGGTTCTACTTGCCGTGGTTCTGGTTCTCTGTGTGTCCTGGACCCAGACGGCGGAGGACCCCAGCCCAGAACAGACGGACGCAGCGGAACAAGAGACGGAGCTGGAGAAGAAAGAGAAAACGACTGAGATAGAGGAGGAGAAGGACGTGATGGTTCTACACATCAATAACTTCAAAAGGGCCCTGACTGAAAACAAGTTCCTGCTGGTTGAGTTCTGTGAGTAGCAACACACAGTGAAGGTTAGGCAACAGTGTATCAAATAATCCTGTTGTTTTCAACACACAGTGAAGGTTAGGCTACAGTGTATCAAATAATCCTGTTGTTTTCAACACACAGTGAAGGTTGGGCTACAGTGTATCAAATAATCCTGTTGTTTTCAACACACAGTGAAGGTTAGGCTACAGTGTATCAAATAATCCTGTTGTTTTAAACACACAGGGAAGGTTAGGCTACAGTGTATCAAATAATCCTGTTGTTTTAAACACACAGTGAAGGTTAGGCTACAGTGTATCAAATAATCCTGTTGTTTTCAACACACAGTGAAGGTTAGGCTACAGTGTATCAAATAATCCTGTTGTTTTCAACACACAGTGAAGGTTAGGCTACAGTGTATCAAATAATCCTGTTGTTTTCAACACACAGTGAAGGTTAGGCTACAGTGTATCAAATAATCCTGTTGTTTTCAACACACAGTGAAGGTTAGGCTACAGTGTATCAAATAATCCTGTTGTTTTCAACACACAGTGAAGGTTAGGCTACAGTGTATCAAATAATCCTGTTGTTTTCAACACACAGGGAAGGTTAGGCTACAGTGTATCAAATAATCCTGTTGTTTTCAACACACAGGGAAGGTTAGGCTACAGTGTATCAAATAATCCTGTTGTTTTAAACACACAGTGAAGGTTAGGCTACAGTGTATCAAATAATCCTGTTGTTTTAAACACACAGTGAAGGTTAGGCTACAGTGTATCAAATAATCCTGTTGTTTTCAACACACAGTGAAGGTTAGGCTACAGTGTATCAAATAATCCTGTTGTTTTAAACACACAGTGAAGGTTAGGCTACAGTGTATCAAATAATCCTGTTGTTTTAAACACACAGTGAAGGTTGGGCTACAGTGTATCAAATAATCCTGTTGTTTTCAACACACAGTGAAAGTTAGGCTACAGTGTATCAAATAATCCTGTTGTTTTCAACACACAGGGAAGGTTAGGCTACAGTGTATCAAATAATCCTGTTGTTTTCAACACACAGTGAAGGTTAGGCTACAGTGTATCAAATAATCCTGTTGTTTTCAACACACAGGGAAGGTTAGGCTACAGTGTATCAAATAATCCTGTTGTTTTCAACACACAGTGAAGGTTAGGCTACAGTGTATCAAATAATCCTGTTGTTTTCAACACACAGTGAAGGTTAGGCTACAGTGTATCAAATAATCCTGTTGTTTTAAACACACAGTGAAGGTTAGGCTACAGTGTATCAAATAATCCTGTTGTTTTAAACACACAGGGAAGGTTAGGCTACAGTGTTAGTCACCTAGTCATCTTGGGTTGGGGTTAGGGTTAGTCACCTAGTCATCTTGGGTTGGGGTTAGTCACCTAGTCATCTTGGGTTAGGGTTAGTCACCTAGTCATCTTGGGTTAGGGTTAGTCACCTAGTCATCTTGGGTTAGGGTTAGTCACCTAGTCATCTTGGGTTAGGGTTAGGGTTAGTCACCTAGTCATCTTGGGTTAGGGTTAGTCACCTAGTCATCTTGGGTTAGGGTTAGTCACCTAGTCATCTTGGGTTAGGGTTAGTCACCTAGTCATCTTGGGTTAGGGTTAGTCACCTAGTCATCTTGGGTTAGGGTTAGTCACCTAATCATCTTGGGTTAGGGTTAGTCACCTAGTCATCTTGGGTTAGGGTTAGTCACCTAGTCATCTTGGGTTAGGGTTAGTCACCTAATCATCTTGGGTTAGGGTTAGGGTTAGTCACCTAGTCATCTTGGGTTAGGGTTAGTCACCTAGTCATCTTGGGTTAGGGTTAGTCACCTAGTCATCTTGGGTTAGGGTTAGTCACCTAGTCATCTTGGGTTAGGGTTAGTCACCTAGTCATCTTGGGTTAGGGTTAGTCACCTAATCATCTTGGGTTAGGGTTAGTCACCTAGTCATCTTGGGTTAGGGTTAGTCACCTAGTCATCTTGGGTTAGGGTTAGTCACCTAGTCATCTTGGGTTAGGGTTAGTCACCTAGTCATCTTGGGTTAGGGTTAGTCACCTAGTCATCTTGGGTTAGGGTTAGTCACCTAGTCATCTTGGGTTAGGGTTAGTCACCTAGTCATCTTGGGTTAGGGTTAGTCACCTAGTCATCTTGGGTTAGGGTTAGGGTTAGTCACCTAATCATCTTGGGTTAGGGTTAGTCACCTAGTCATCTTGGGTTAGGGTTAGTCACCTAGTCATCTTGGGTTAGGGTTAGTCACCTAATCATCTTGGGTTAGGGTTAGGGTTAGTCACCTAGTCATCTTGGGTTAGGGTTAGTCACCTAGTCATCTTGGGTTAGGGTTAGTCACCTAGTCATCTTGGGTTAGGGTTAGGGTTAGTCACCTAGTCATCTTGGGTTAGGGTTAGGGTTAGTCACCTAGTCATCTTGGGTTAGGGTTAGTCACCTAGTCATCTTGGGTTAGGGTTAGTCACCTAGTCATCTTGGGTTAGGGTTAGTCACCTAGTCATCTTGGGTTAGGGTTAGTCACCTAGTCATCTTGGGTTAGGGTTAGTCACCTAGTCATCTTGGGTTAGGGTTAGTCACCTAGTCATCTTGGGTTAGGGTTAGG
>NC_092087.1:118594272-118654272 GCF_045679555.1 Salvelinus alpinus | reverse complement strand
GCTGGTGATAGAGTTCAACGAGCAGGTACACACACACACACACACACACACACACACCACACACACACACACACACACACACACACACACCACACACACACACACACACCACACACACACCACACACCACATTCACACACACAGTCTGGAGCTGGTGATAGAGTTCAACGAGCAGGTACACACACACAGCCTATTGAGTGTGTCTGTCTATCCTGCAGAATGCGGATAAGATCTTTGGTTCGAAGGTTCACACCCACACCCTCCTGTTCATCAACTCTACAGTCCAGGAGCAGAAGAACCTTCTAGCTGAATACAGCACTGCGGCCAAGGACTTCAAGGGCAAGGTATTATACTATACACAACTATATAAACACTACTACTATACTATATATATAATGGATGGGTCTAATCCTGAATGGGCAAGGTATTATACTATACACAACTATATAAACACTACTACTATACTATATATATAATGGATGGGTCTAATCCTGAATGGGCAAGGTATTATACTATACACAACAATATAAACACTACTACTATACTATATATATATAATGGATGGGTCTAATCCTGAATGGGCAAGGTATTATACTATACACAACTATATAAACACTACTACTATACTATATATATAATGGATGGGTCTAATCCTGAATGGGCAAGGTATTATACTATACACAACTATATAAACACTACTACTATACTATATATATAATGGATGGGTCTAATCCTGAATGGGCAAGGTATTATACTATACACAACTATATAAACACTACTACTATACTATTTATATAATGGATGGGTCTAATCCTGAATGGGCAAGGTATTATACTATACACAACTATATAAATACTACTACTATACTATATATATAATGGATGGGTCTAATCCTGAATGGGCAAGGTATTATACTATACACAACTATATAAACACTACTACTATACTATATATAGAATGGATGGGTCTAATCCTGAATGGGCAAGGTATTATACTATACACAACTATATAAACACTACTACTATACTATATATATAATGGATGGGTCTAATCCTGAATGGGCAAGGTATTATACTATACACAACTATATAAACACTACTACTATACTATTTATATAATGGATGGGTCTAATCCTGAATGGGCAAGGTATTATACTATACACAACTATATAAACACTACTACTATACTATATATATAATGGATGGGTCTAATCCTGAATGGGCAAGGTATTATACTATACACAACTATATAAACACTACTACTATACTATATATATAATGGATGGGTCTAATCCTGAATGGACAAGGTATTATACTATACACAACTATATAAACACTACTACTATACTATATATATAATGGATGGGTCTAATCCTGAATGGACAAGGTATTATACTATACACAACTATATAAACACTACTACTATACTATATATATAATGGATGGGTCTAATCCTGAATGGGCAAGCTATTATACATTTACATTTACATTTAAGTCATTTAGCAGACGCTCTTATCCAGAGCGACTTACAAATTGGTGCATTCACCTTATGATATCCAGTGGAACAACCACTTTACAATAGTGCATCTAACTCTTTTAAGGGGGGGGGGTTAGAAGGATTACTTTATCCTATCCTAGGTATTCCTTAAAGAGGTGGGGTTTCAGGTGTTTCCGGAAGGTGGTGATTGACTCCGCTGACCTGGCGTCGTGAGGGAGTTTGTTCCACCATTGGGGTGCCAGAGCAGCGAACAGTTTTGACTGGGCTGAGCGGGAACTGTACTTCCTCAGAGGTAGGGAGGCGAGCAGGCCAGAGGTGGATGAACGCAGTGCCCTTGTTTGGGTGTAGGGCCTGATCAGAGCCTGAAGGTACGGAGGTGCCGTTCCCCTCACAGCTCCGTAGGCAAGCACCATGGTCTTGTAACGGATGCGAGCTTCAACTGGAAGCCAGTGGAGAGAGCGGAGGAGCGGGGTGACGTGAGAGAACTTGGGAAAGTTGAACACCAGACGGGCTGCGGCGTTCTGGATGAGTTGTAGGGGTTTAATGGCACAGGCAGGGAGCCCAGCCAACAGCGAGTTGCAGTAATCCAGACGGGAGATGACAAGTGCCTGGATTAGGACCTGCGCCGCTTCCTGCGTGAGGCAGGGTCGTACTCTGCGAATGTTGTAGAGCATGAACCTACAGGAACGGGTCACCGCCTTGATGTTAGTTGAGAACGACAGGGTGTTGTCCAGGATCACGCCAAGGTTCTTAGCACTCTGGGAGGAGGACACAATGGAGTTGTCAACCGTGATGGCGAGATCATGGAACGGGCAGTCCTTCCCCGGGAGGAAGAGCAGCTCCGTCTTGCCGAGGTTCAGCTTGAGGTGGTGATCCGTCATCCACACTGATATGTCTGCCAGACATGCAGAGATGCGATTCACCACCTGGTTATCAGAGGGGGGAAAGGAGAAGATTAATTGTGTGTCGTCTGCATAGCAATGATAGGAGAGACCATGTGAGGATATGACAGAGCCAAGTGACTTGGTGTATAGCGAGAATAGGAGAGGGCCTAGAACAGAGCCCTGGGGGACACCAGTGGTGAGAGCACGTGGTGCGGAGACAGATTCTCGCCACGCCACCTGGTAGGAGCGACCTGTCAGGTAGGACGCAATCCAAGCGTGGGCCGCGCCGGAGATGCCCAGCTCGGAGAGGGTGGAGAGGAGGATCTGATGGTTCACAGTATCAAAGGCAGCCGATAGGTCTAGAAGGATGAGAGCAGAGGAGAGAGAGTTAGCTTTAGCAGTGCGGAGCGCCTCCGTGACACAGAGAAGAGCAGTCTCAGTTGAATGACTAGTCTTGAAACCTGACTGATTTGGATCAAGAAGGTCATTCTGAGAGAGATAGCAGGAGAGCTGGCCAAGGACGGCACGTTCAAGAGTTTTGGAGAGAAAAGAAAGAAGGGATACTGGTCTGTAGTTGTTGACATCGGAGGGATCGAGTGTAGGTTTTTTCAGAAGGGGTGCAACTCTCGCTCTCTTGAAGACGGAAGGGACGTAGCCAGCGGTCAAGGATGAGTTGATGAGCGAGGTGAGGTAAGGGAGAAGGTCTCCGGAAATGGTCTGGAGAAGAGAGGAGGGGATAGGGTCAAGCGGGCAGGTTGTTGGGCGGCCGGCCGTCACAAGACGCGAGATTTCATCTGGAGAGAGAGGGGAGAAAGAGGTCAAAGCACAGGGTAGGGCAGTGTGAGCAGAACCAGCGGTGTCGTTTGACTTAGCAAACGAGGATCGGATGTCGTCGACCTTCTTTTCAAAATGGTTGACGAAGTCATCAGCAGAGAGGGAGGAGGGGGGAGGAGGGGGAGGAGGATTCAGGAGGGAGGAGAAGGTGGCAAAGAGCTTCCTAGGGTTAGAGGCAGATGCTTGGAATTTAGAGTGGTAGAAATTGGCTTTAGCAGCAGAGACAGAAGAGGAGAATGTAGAGAGGAGGGAGTGAAAGGATGCCAGGTCCGCAGGGAGGCGAGTTTTCCTCGATTTCCGCTCGGCTGCCCGGAGCCCTGTTCTGTGAGCTCGCAATGATACTATACACAACTATGATATTATACTATACACAACTATATAAACACTACTACTATACTATTTATATAATGGATGGGTCTAATCCTGAATGGGCAAGGTATTATACTATACACAACTATATAAACACTACTACTATACTATATATATAATGGATGGGTCTAATCCTGAATGGGCAAGGTATTATACTATACACAACTATATAAACACTACTACTATACTATATATATAATGGATGGGTCTAATCCTGAATGGGCAAGGTATTATACTATACACAACAATATAAACACTACTACTATACTATATATATATAATGGATGGGTCTAATCCTGAATGGGCAAGGTATTATACTATACACAACTATATAAACACTACTACTATACTATATATATAATGGATGGGTCTAATCCTGAATGGGCAAGGTATTATACTATACACAACTATATAAACACTACTACTATACTATATATATAATGGATGGGTCTAATCCTGAATGGGCAAGGTATTATACTATACACAACTATATAAACACTACTACTATACTATTTATATAATGGATGGGTCTAATCCTGAATGGGCAAGGTATTATACTATACACAACTATATAAATACTACTACTATACTATATATATAATGGATGGGTCTAATCCTGAATGGGCAAGGTATTATACTATACACAACTATATAAATACTACTACTATACTATATATATAATGGATGGGTCTAATCCTGAATGGGCAAGGTATTATACTATACACAACTATATAAACACTACTACTATACTATATATATAATGGATGGGTCTAATCCTGAATGGGCAAGGTATTATACTATACACAACTATATAAACACTACTACTATACTATTTATATAATGGATGGGTCTAATCCTGAATGGGCAAGGTATTATACTATACACAACTATATAAACACTACTACTATACTATATATATAATGGATGGGTCTAATCCTGAATGGGCAAGGTATTATACTATACACAACTATATAAACACTACTACTATACTATATATATAATGGATGGGTCTAATCCTGAATGGACAAGGTATTATACTATACACAACTATATAAACACTACTACTATACTATATATATAATGGATGGGTCTAATCCTGAATGGACAAGGTATTATACTATACACAACTATATAAACACTACTACTATACTATATATATAATGGATGGGTCTAATCCTGAATGGGCAAGCTATTATACATTTACATTTACATTTAAGTCATTTAGCAGACGCTCTTATCCAGAGCGACTTACAAATTGGTGCATTCACCTTATGATATCCAGTGGAACAACCACTTTACAATAGTGCATCTAACTCTTTTAAGGGGGGGGGGTTAGAAGGATTACTTTATCCTATCCTAGGTATTCCTTAAAGAGGTGGGGTTTCAGGTGTTTCCGGAAGGTGGTGATTGACTCCGCTGACCTGGCGTCGTGAGGGAGTTTGTTCCACCATTGGGGTGCCAGAGCAGCGAACAGTTTTGACTGGGCTGAGCGGGAACTGTACTTCCTCAGAGGTAGGGAGGCGAGCAGGCCAGAGGTGGATGAACGCAGTGCCCTTGTTTGGGTGTAGGGCCTGATCAGAGCCTGAAGGTACGGAGGTGCCGTTCCCCTCACAGCTCCGTAGGCAAGCACCATGGTCTTGTAACGGATGCGAGCTTCAACTGGAAGCCAGTGGAGAGAGCGGAGGAGCGGGGTGACGTGAGAGAACTTGGGAAAGTTGAACACCAGACGGGCTGCGGCGTTCTGGATGAGTTGTAGGGGTTTAATGGCACAGGCAGGGAGCCCAGCCAACAGCGAGTTGCAGTAATCCAGACGGGAGATGACAAGTGCCTGGATTAGGACCTGCGCCGCTTCCTGCGTGAGGCAGGGTCGTACTCTGCGAATGTTGTAGAGCATGAACCTACAGGAACGGGTCACCGCCTTGATGTTAGTTGAGAACGACAGGGTGTTGTCCAGGATCACGCCAAGGTTCTTAGCACTCTGGGAGGAGGACACAATGGAGTTGTCAACCGTGATGGCGAGATCATGGAACGGGCAGTCCTTCCCCGGGAGGAAGAGCAGCTCCGTCTTGCCGAGGTTCAGCTTGAGGTGGTGATCCGTCATCCACACTGATATGTCTGCCAGACATGCAGAGATGCGATTCACCACCTGGTTATCAGAGGGGGGAAAGGAGAAGATTAATTGTGTGTCGTCTGCATAGCAATGATAGGAGAGACCATGTGAGGATATGACAGAGCCAAGTGACTTGGTGTATAGCGAGAATAGGAGAGGGCCTAGAACAGAGCCCTGGGGGACACCAGTGGTGAGAGCACGTGGTGCGGAGACAGATTCTCGCCACGCCACCTGGTAGGAGCGACCTGTCAGGTAGGACGCAATCCAAGCGTGGGCCGCGCCGGAGATGCCCAGCTCGGAGAGGGTGGAGAGGAGGATCTGATGGTTCACAGTATCAAAGGCAGCCGATAGGTCTAGAAGGATGAGAGCAGAGGAGAGAGAGTTAGCTTTAGCAGTGCGGAGCGCCTCCGTGACACAGAGAAGAGCAGTCTCAGTTGAATGACTAGTCTTGAAACCTGACTGATTTGGATCAAGAAGGTCATTCTGAGAGAGATAGCAGGAGAGCTGGCCAAGGACGGCACGTTCAAGAGTTTTGGAGAGAAAAGAAAGAAGGGATACTGGTCTGTAGTTGTTGACATCGGAGGGATCGAGTGTAGGTTTTTTCAGAAGGGGTGCAACTCTCGCTCTCTTGAAGACGGAAGGGACGTAGCCAGCGGTCAAGGATGAGTTGATGAGCGAGGTGAGGTAAGGGAGAAGGTCTCCGGAAATGGTCTGGAGAAGAGAGGAGGGGATAGGGTCAAGCGGGCAGGTTGTTGGGCGGCCGGCCGTCACAAGACGCGAGATTTCATCTGGAGAGAGAGGGGAGAAAGAGGTCAAAGCACAGGGTAGGGCAGTGTGAGCAGAACCAGCGGTGTCGTTTGACTTAGCAAACGAGGATCGGATGTCGTCGACCTTCTTTTCAAAATGGTTGACGAAGTCATCAGCAGAGAGGGAGGAGGGGGGAGGAGGGGGAGGAGGATTCAGGAGGGAGGAGAAGGTGGCAAAGAGCTTCCTAGGGTTAGAGGCAGATGCTTGGAATTTAGAGTGGTAGAAATTGGCTTTAGCAGCAGAGACAGAAGAGGAGAATGTAGAGAGGAGGGAGTGAAAGGATGCCAGGTCCGCAGGGAGGCGAGTTTTCCTCGATTTCCGCTCGGCTGCCCGGAGCCCTGTTCTGTGAGCTCGCAATGATACTATACACAACTATGATATTATACTATACACAACTATATAAACACTACTACTATACTATTTATATAATGGATGGGTCTAATCCTGAATGGGCAAGGTATTATACTATACACAACTATATAAACACTACTACTATACTATTTATATAATGGATGGGTCTAATCCTGAATGGGCAAGGTATTATACTATACACAACTATATAAACACTACTACTATACTATTTATATAATGGATGGGTCTAATCCTGAATGGGCAAGGTATTATACTATACACAACTATATAAACACTACTACTATACTATATATATAATGGATGGGTCTAATCCTGAATGGGCAAGGTATTATACTATACACAACTATATAAACACTACTACTATACTATATATATAATGGATGGGTCTCTTCCTGAATGGGCAAGGTATTATACTATACACAACTATATAAACACTACTACTATACTATATATATAATGGATGGGTCTAATCCTGAATGGGCAAGGTATTATACTATACACAACTATATAAACACTACTACTATACTATATATATAATGGATGGGTGTAATCCTGAATGGGCAAGGTATTATACTATACACAACTATATAAACACTACTACTATACTATATATATAATGGATGGGTCTAATCCTGAATGGGCAAGGTATTATACTATACACAACTATATAAACACTACTACTATACTATATATATAATGGATGGGTCTAATCCCGAATGGGCAAGGTATTATACTATACACAACTATATAAACACTACTACTATACTATATATATAATGGATGGGTCTAATCCTGAATGGGCAAGGTATTATACTATACACAACTATATAAACACTACTACTATACTATATATATAATGGATGGGTCTAATCCTGAATGGGCAAGGTATTATACTATACACAACTATATAAACACTACTACTATACTATATATATAATGGATGGGTCTAATCCTGAATCGGCAAGGTATTATACTATACACAACAATATAAACACTACTACTATACTATTTATATAATGGATGGGTCTAATCCTGAATGGGCAAGGTATTATACTATACACAACTATATAAACACTACTACTATACTATATATATAATGGATGGGTCTAATCCTGAATGGACAAGGTATTATACTATACACAACTATATAAATACTACTACTATACTATATATATAATGGATGGGTCTAATCCTGAATGGGCAAGGTATTATACTATACACAACTATATAAACACTACTACTATACTATATATATAATGGATGGGTCTAATCCTGAATGGGCAAGGTATTATACTATACACAACTATATAAACACTACTACTATACTATTTATATAATGGATGGGTGTAATCCTGAATGCTGATTGGTTAAAACCGGATTCCAGCCAATGTCTATTCCACAAGTTACCACCGGCTGTATCTGTGATGTTGAAATGCCTGATTTTAACCAATCAGCATTCAGGATTAGACTAATGCCTATTTACTCTGTTCCATCTGCCTGCCCAATCCACTGTCTCATCAGCCCACACTTTATAACACTATAAAAAGCATCTAGACATTATCTCACATTACCATTATCATATGCTGTCTGTCACTTTATAACACTATAAAAAGCATCTAGACATTATCGTTTCTTTCAGACTATCATTATCATATGCTGTCTGTCTCTCATTTGCAAAGTTGTTTCAATATTCAAATTCGATCTCCAACTGTCCCATGGTAATGACCGTGTTGGGAGTCGGGATGAGACAGACAGACAGGTAACGTTTCTCAGTCTATTCAAACTGTCCAACTGTCCCATGGTAATGACCGTGTTGAGAGTCGGGACGAGACAGACAGGCAGGTAACGTTTCTCAGCCTATTCAAACTGTCCAACTGTCCCATGGTAATGACCGTGTTGAGAGTCGGGACGAGACAGACAGGCAGGTAACGTTTCTCAGCCTATTCAAACTGTCCAACTGTCCCATGGTAATGACCGTGTTGGGAGTCGGGACGAGACAGACAGACAGGTAACGTTTCTCAGCCTATTCAAACTGTCCAACTGTCCCATGGTAATGACCGTGTTGAGAGTCGGGACGAGACAGACAGGCAGGTAACGTTTCTCAGCCTATTCAAACTGTCCAACTGTCCCATGGTAATGACCGTGTTGGGAGTCGGGACGAGACAGACAGGCAGGTAACGTTTCTCAGCCTATTCAAACTGTCCAACTGTCCCATGGTAATGACCGTGTTGAGAGTCGGGACGAGACAGACAGACAGGTAACGTTTCTCAGCCTATTCAAACTGTCCAACTGTCCCATGGTAATGACCGTGTTGAGAGTCGGGACGAGACAGACAGACAGGTAACATTTCTCAGCCTATTCAAACTGTCCAACTGTCCCATGGTAATGACCGTGTTGGGAGTCGGGACGAGACAGACAGCCAGGTAACGTTTCTCAGCCTATTCAAACTGTCCAACTGTCCCATGGTAATGACCGTGTTGGGAGTCGGGACGAGACAGACAGGCAGCTAACGTTTCTCAGCCTATTCAAACTGTCCAACTGTCCCATGGTAATGACCGTGTTGAGAGTCGGGACGAGACAGACAGGCAGGTAACATTTCTCAGCCTATTCAAACTGTCCAACTGTCCCATGGTAATGACCGTGTTGAGAGGACGAGACAGACAGGCAGGTAACATTTCTCAGCCTATTCAAACTGTCCAACTGTCCCATGGTAATGACCGTGTTGGGAGTCGGGACGAGACAGACAGGCAGGTAACGTTTCTCAGCCTATTCAAACTGTCCAACTGTCCCATGGTAATGACCGTGTTGAGAGTCGGGACGAGACAGACAGACAGGCAACGTTTCTCAGCCTATTCAAACTGTCCAACTGTCCCATGGTAATGACCGTGTTGAGAGTCGGGACGAGACAGACAGGCAGGTAACATTTCTCAGCCTATTTCAAACTGTCCAACTGTCCCATGGTAATGACCGTGTTGGGAGTCGGGACGAGACAGACAGGCAGGTAACGTTTCTCAGCCTATTCAAACTGTCCAACTGTCCCATGGTAATGACCGTGTTGAGAGGACGAGACAGACAGGCAGGTAACGTTTCTCAGCCTATTCAAACTGTCCAACTGTCCCATGGTAATGACCGTGTTGAGAGGACGAGACAGACAGGCAGGTAACGTTTCTCAGCCTATTCAAACTGTCCAACTGTCCCATGGTAATGACCGTGTTGAGAGTCGGGACGAGACAGGCAGGTAACGTTTCTCAGCCTATTCAAACTGTCCAACTGTCCCACGGTAATGACCGTGTTGGGAGTCGGGACGAGACAGACAGGCAGGTAACGTTTCTCAGCCTATTCAAACTGTCCAACTGTCCCATGGTAATGACCGTGTTGGGAGTCGGGATGAGACAGACAGACAGGTAACGTTTCTCAGCCTATTCAAACTGTCCAACTGTCCCATGGTAATGACCGTGTTGGGAGTCGGGACGAGACAGACAGGCAGGTAAAGTTTCTCAGCCGACATCATGACTCAGCATCATGTTTAATATATTACTTTTAAAGAGCGACCAGGTATCCTCGACTGACAGGATGAGGTCAATATCCTTCCAGGATACCCCGGCCAGGTCGATTAGAAAGGCCTGCTCGCTGAAGTGTTTCAGGGAGCGTTTGACAGTGATGAGTGGAGGTCGTTTGACCGCTGACCATTACGGACGCAGGCAATGAGGCAGTGATCGCTGAGATCCTGGTTGAAGACAGCAGAGGTGTATTTGAAGGGCAGGTTGGTCAGGATGATATCTATGAGGGTGCCTGTGTTTACGGATTTGGGGTTGTACCTGGTAGGTTCATTGATAATTTGTGTGAGATTGAGGTCATTAAACTTAGATTGTAGGATCGCCGGGGTGTTAAGCATGTCCCAGTTTAGGTCACCTAACAGTATGAACTCTGAAGATAGATGGGGGGCAATCAATTCACATATGGTGTCCAGGGCACAGCTGGGGGCTGAGGGGGTCTATAACAAGCGGCAACGGTGAGAGACTTGTTTCTGGAAAGGTGGATTTTTAAAAGGAGAAGCTCAAATTGTTTGGGCACAGACCTGGATAGTAAGACAGAACTCTGCAGGCTATCTCTGCAGTAGATTGCAACTCCGCCCCGTTTGGCAGTTCTATCTTGTCGGAAAATGTTGTAGTTAAGGATGGAAATTTCAGGGTTTTTGGTGGTCTTCCTAAGCCAGGATTCAGACACGGCTAAGACATCCGGGTTGGCAGAGTGTGCTAAAGCAGTGAGTAAAACAAACTTAGGGAGGAGGCTTCTGATGCTTTTACGGTTACAGAAGTCAACAAATGAGAGCGCCTGGGGAATGGGAGTGGTGTTGGGGGCTGCAGGTCCTGGGTTAACCTCTACATCACCAGAGGAACAGTGGAGGAGTAGGATAAGGGTACGGTTAAAGGCTATAAGAACCTGTCGTCTTGTGCGTTCAGAACAGAGAGTAAAAGGAGCAGGTTTTTGGGCAAGGTAGAATAGATTCAAGGCATAATGTACAGACAAAGGTATGGTAGGATGTGAATACAGTTGAGATAAACCTATGCATTGAGTGACGATGAGAGAGATATTGTCTCTAGAAACATCATTTAAACCAGGTGAGGTCACCGCATGTGAGGGAGGTGGAACCAAAGGGTTAACTAAGGCGTATTGAGCAGGGCTAAAGGCTCTACAGTGAAATAAGGCAATAATTACTAACCAAAACAGCGATAGACAAGGCATATTGACATTAGGGAGAGGCATGCGTAGTCGGGTGATCATAGGGGTCCAGTGAGTGGCTTGGCGGGCCGGAGACACGGCGATTCAGGCAACTATTGGGCCGCGGCTAGAAAGCTAGCAGAAGGGCCTTTGAGGGACGTTGCGACGGAAGAAGTCAGTTCCAGCCCCCTCGTGCTGTTGCATCGCCCGACCAGTTGTTGTAGATTAGCAGGGCTCCGTGTGGTAAAAGGGTCGAGGCCAATTGGCAAAATAGGTATAGTGGCCAGAGAATTTCTCCGATGGGTCTCTTAATATGCTAACAGACAGCTAGCGGGCCGCGGCTAGCAGGCTTGCAGATGGGCATTCAGGGGACATTGCGACGGAGGAGCCAGTTTAAAAAAAACCCTCGGGCGACAACGTCGGTAGTCCAGTCGTGATGGGTCGGCGGGGGTCCAGGCAAATTGGCAAAATAGGTATTTTAGCCTAAGGAGTGGCTGATGGACCTCTTCGGGTAGCCGGGAGATGGGCCTAGCAAAGGCTAGCTCCAGGCTAATTGGTTCTTGCAAATTCGATCTCCAACTGTCCCATGGTAATGACCGTGTTGGGAGTCGGGATGAGACAGACAGACAGGTAACGTTTCTCAGTCTATTCAAACTGTCCAACTGTCCCATGGTAATGACCGTGTTGGGAGTCGGGACGAGACAGACAGACAGGTAACGTTTCTCAGCCTATTCAAACTGTCCAACTGTCCCATGGTAATGACCGTGTTGAGAGTCGGGACGAGACAGACAGGCAGGTAACGTTTCTCAGCCTATTCAAACTGTCCAACTGTCCCATGGTAATGACCGTGTTGGGAGTCGGGACGAGACAGACAGGCAGGTAACGTTTCTCAGCCTATTCAAACTGTCCAACTGTCCCATGGTAATGACCGTGTTGAGAGTCGGGACGAGACAGACAGACAGGTAACGTTTCTCAGCCTATTCAAACTGTCCAACTGTCCCATGGTAATGACCGTGTTGAGAGTCGGGACGAGACAGACAGGCAGGTAACATTTCTCAGCCTATTCAAACTGTCCAACTGTCCCATGGTAATGACCGTGTTGGGAGTCGGGACGAGACAGACAGGCAGGTAACATTTCTCAGCCTATTCAAACTGTCCAACTGTCCCATGGTAATGACCGTGTTGGGAGTCGGGACGAGACAGACAGGCAGGTAACATTTCTCAGCCTATTCAAACTGTCCAACTGTCCCATGGTAATGACCGTGTTGAGAGTCGGGACGAGACAGACAGACAGGCAACGTTTCTCAGCCTATTCAAACTGTCCAACTGTCCCATGGTAATGACCGTGTTGAGAGTCGGGACGAGACAGACAGGCAGGTAACATTTCTCAGCCTATTTCAAACTGTCCAACTGTCCCATGGTAATGACCGTGTTGGGAGTCGGGACGAGACAGACAGGCAGGTAACGTTTCTCAGCCTATTCAAACTGTCCAACTGTCCCATGGTAATGACCGTGTTGAGAGGACGAGACAGACAGGCAGGTAACGTTTCTCAGCCTATTCAAACTGTCCAACTGTCCCATGGTAATGACCGTGTTGAGAGGACGAGACAGACAGGCAGGTAACGTTTCTCAGCCTATTCAAACTGTCCAACTGTCCCATGGTAATGACCGTGTTGGGAGTCGGGACGAGACAGACAGGCAGGTAAAGTTTCTTAGCCGACATCATGACTCAGCATCATGTTTAATATATTACTTTTAAAGAGCGACCAGGTATCCTCGACTGACAGGATGAGGTCAATATCCTTCCAGGATACCCCGGCCAGGTCGATTAGAAAGGCCTGCTCGCTGAAGTGTTTCAGGGAGCGTTTGACAGTGATGAGTGGAGGTCGTTTGACCGCTGACCATTACGGACGCAGGCAATGAGGCAGTGATCGCTGAGATCCTGGTTGAAGACAGCAGAGGTGTATTTGAAGGGCAGGTTGGTCAGGATGATATCTATGAGGGTGCCTGTGTTTACGGATTTGGGGTTGTACCTGGTAGGTTCATTGATAATTTGTTTGAGATTGAGGTCATTAAACTTAGATTGTAGGATCGCCGGGGTGTTAAGCATGTCCCAGTTTAGGTCACCTAACAGTATGAACTCTGAAGATAGATGGGGGGCAATCAATTCACATATGGTGTCCAGGGCACAGCTGGGGGCTGAGGGGGTCTATAACAAGCGGCAACGGTGAGAGACTTGTTTCTGGAAAGGTGGATTTTTAAAAGGAGAAGCTCAAATTGTTTGGGCACAGACCTGGATAGTAAGACAGAACTCTGCAGGCTATCTCTGCAGTAGATTGCAACTCCGCCCCGTTTGGCAGTTCTATCTTGTCGGAAAATGTTGTAGTTAAGGATGGAAATTTCAGGGTTTTTGGTGGTCTTCCTAAGCCAGGATTCAGACACGGCTAAGACATCCGGGTTGGCAGAGTGTGCTAAAGCAGTGAGTAAAACAAACTTAGGGAGGAGGCTTCTGATGCTTTTACGGTTACAGAAGTCAACAAATGAGAGCGCCTGGGGAATGGGAGTGGTGTTGGGGGCTGCAGGTCCTGGGTTAACCTCTACATCACCAGAGGAACAGTGGAGGAGTAGGATAAGGGTACGGTTAAAGGCTATAAGAACCTGTCGTCTTGTGCGTTCAGAACAGAGAGTAAAAGGAGCAGGTTTTTGGGCAAAGTAGAATAGATTCAAGGCATAATGTACAGACAAAGGTATGGTAGGATGTGAATACAGTTGAGATAAACCTATGCATTGAGTGACGATGAGAGAGATATTGTCTCTAGAAACATCATTTAAACCAGGTGAGGTCACCGCATGTGAGGGAGGTGGAACCAAAGGGTTAACTAAGGCGTATTGAGCAGGGCTAAAGGCTCTACAGTGAAATAAGGCAATAATTACTAACCAAAACAGCGATAGACAAGGCATATTGACATTAGGGAGAGGCGTGCGTAGTCGGGTGATCATAGGGGTCCAGTGAGTGGCTTGGCGGGCCGGAGACACGGCGATTCAGGCAACTATTGGGCCGCGGCTAGAAAGCTAGCAGAAGGGCCTTTGAGGGACGTTGCGACGGAAGAAGTCAGTTCCAGCCCCCTCGTGCTGTTGCATCGCCCGACCAGTTGTTGTAGATTAGCAGGGCTCCGTGTGGTAAAAGGGTCGAGGCCAATTGGCAAAATAGGTATAGTGGCCAGAGAATTTCTCCGATGGGTCTCTTAATATGCTAACAGACAGCTAGCGGGCCGCGGCTAGCAGGCTTGCAGATGGGCATTCAGGGGACATTGCGACGGAGGAGCCAGTTTAAAAAAAAACCTCGGGCGACAACGTCGGTAGTCCAGTCGTGATGGGTCGGCGGGGGTCCAGGCAAATTGGCAAAATAGGTATTTTAGCCTAAGGAGTGGCTGATGGACCTCTTCGGGTAGCCGGGAGATGGGCCTAGCAAAGGCTAGCTCCAGGCTAATTGGTTCTTGCTTCGGGACAGAGACTTTAGCCAGGAGTGGCCACTCGGACAGCAGCTAGCCAGGAGTGGCCACTCGGACAGCAGCTAGCTAGGAGTGGCCACTCGGACAGCAGCTAGCTAGGAGTGGCCACTCGGACAGCAGCTAGCCAGGAGTGGCCACTCGGACAGCAGCCAGCCAGGAGTGGCCACTCGGACAGCAGCTAGCCAGGAGTGGCCACTCGGACAGCAGCTAGCCAGGAGTGGCCACTCGGACAGCAGCTAGCCAGGAGTGGCCACTCGGACAGCAGCCAGCCAGGAGTGGCCACTCGGACAGCAGCCAGCCAGGAGTGGCCACTCCGACAGCAGCCAGCCAGGAGTGGCCACTCCGACAGCAGCCAGCCAGGAGTGGCCACTCCGACAGCAGCTAGCTGCGATGATCCAGGTGAAAAGGTTCAGAGCGGTAGGAATCCGGAGAAATGGAGAAAAAGAGGTCCGATTTGCTCTGGTTTGAGTCGTGCTGTGCAGACTGGCAGGAGTTGTCCGAGCTAAAGGTAGCTGATGACTGCTAGCAGTGGCTAGCTGACTACTAGCTAGTAGCTAGTTAGCTGGCTAGCTTCTGTTGGGGGTTCCGGTTCTGAAGTAAAGAAAATAGCAGATCCATACCACAGTGGGTGAGGTGGGTTGCAGGAGAGTATGTTGAAGTTGAGGTTAAGAAAAATATTTTTAAAATATATGCGAAGAAAAAATATATAAAAATATATATACACGATATCTACACGGGACATGACAAGACGAGGCCAAAAGACGTCTGACTTCTACGCCATCTTGGATCTTTGTAGTATACTACTACTACACACTACTATTTAAAGTATACTACTACTACACACTACTATATACAGTATTCTATTACTACACACTACTATATACAGTATACTACTACTACACACTACTATATACAGTATTCTATTACTATACACTACTATATACAGTATACTACTACTACTACACACTACTATATACAGTATTCTATTACTATACACTACTATATACAGTATACTACTACTACTATTTACAGTATACTACTAATACACACTACTATATGCAGTATACTACTACTACTACACACTACTATATACAGTATACTACTATTACACACTACTATAACGTACTACTATATACAGTATAATACTACCACTACACACTACCATATACAGTATACTACTACTACTATATACAGTATACTACCACTACACACTACTATATAAAGTATACTACTACTACTATATACAGTATACTACTACACACTAATATATACAGTATTCTATAACTATACACTAATATATACAGTATAGTACTACTACACACTACTATATACAGTATACTACTATTACACACTACTATAACATACTACTATATACAGTATACTACCACTACTATATACAGTATTCTATTACTACACACTACTATATACAGTATACTCCTACTACACACTACTATATACAGTATTCTATTAGTATGCAATACTATAGACAGTATACTACTACTACACACTTCTATATAAAGTATACTACTCTTACACACTACTATTTGAAGTATACTACCACTATACACTACTATACACAGAATATTACCACTAAAAACGACTATATACAGTATACTACTACACACTACTATATACAGTATACTACTACTACTGTATACAACTACTACACACTACTATATTCAGTATGCTACTACTACTATATACAGTACACTACTAATATATATACAGTATACTACTACTATACACTACTATATACAGTAAACTACTACTACTATATACAGTATACTACACCTATACACTACTATATACAGTACACTACTACTACTACTATATACAGTATACTACTACTACACACTATTATATACAGTATACTACTACTACTATCTACAGTATACTACTACTACTATATACAGTATACTACTACTACACACTATTATATACAGTATACTACTACTACTATCTACAGTATACTACTACTACTATATACAGTATACTACTACTATACACTACTATATACAGTAAACTACTACTACTACTATATACAATATACTACACCTACACACTACTATATGCACTATACTACTACTACACACTATTATATACAGTACACTACTGCTACTACTATATACAGTATACTACTACTACACACTACTATATACAGTATACTACTACTACTATCTACAGTATACTAATACTACTATATACAGTATACTACTACTACTATATACAGTATACTACTACTACTGCTATATACAGTATACTACTACTACTACTATATACAGTATACTACTACTACTACTATATACAGTATACTACTACTGCTATATACTGTATACTACTACTACTACTATATACAGTATACTACTACTACTACTATATACAGTATACTACTACTACTACTTTATACAGTATACTACTACTACTACTATATACAGTATACTACTACTACTACTATATACAGTATACTACTACTACTACTATATACAGTATACTACTACTATATACAGTATACTACTACTACTACTATATACAGTATACTACTACTACTACTATATACAGTATACTACTACTACTATTATATACAGTATACTACTACTACTACTATATACAGTATACTACTACTACTATATACAGTATACTACTACTACTATATACAGTATACTACTACTACTATATACACTATACTACTACTACTACTATATACAGTATACTACTACTACTATATACAGTATACTACTACTACTACTATATACAGTATACTACTACTACTATATACAGTATACTACTACTACTATATACAGTATACTACTACTACTACTATATACAGTATACTACTACTACTATATACAGTATACTACTACTACTACTATATACAGTATACTACTACTACTATATACAGTATACTACTACTACTATATACAGTATACTACTACTACTACTATATACAGTATACTACTACTACTACTACTACTATATACAGTATACTACTACTACTACTATATACAGTATACTACTACTACTACTATATACAGTATACTACTACTACTACTATATACAGTATACTACTACTACTATATACAGTATACTACTACTACTATATACAGTATACTACTACTACTATTATATACAGTATACTACTACTACTACTATATACAGTATACTACTACTACTATATACAGTATACTACTACTACTACTATATACAGTATACTACTACTACTACTATATACAGTATACTACTACTACTACTATATACAGTATACTACTACCATATACAGTATACTACTACTACTATATACAGTATACTACTACTACTATATACACTATACTACTACTACTACTATATACAGTATACTACTACTACTATATACAGTATACTACTACTACTACTATATACAGTATACTACTACTACTATATACAGTATACTACTACTACTATATACAGTATACTACTACTACTACTATATACAGTATACTACTACTACTACTATATACAGTATACTACTACTACTACTATATACAGTATACTACTACTACTACTATATACAGTATACTACTACTACTACTATATACAGTATACTACTACTACTATATACAGTATACTACTACTACTACTATATACAGTATACTACTACTACTACTACTACTATATACAGTATACTACTACTACTGCTATATACAGTATACTACTACTACTACTATATACAGTATACTACTACTACTACTATATACAGTATACTACTACTACTATATACAGTATACTACTACTATATACAGTATACTACTACTACTACTATATACAGTATACTACTACTACTACTATATACAGTATACTAATACTACTATATACAGTATACTACTATATACAGTATACTACTACTACTACTATATACAGTATACTACTACTACTGTACAGTACATTGTTCAGCAGCAGATTGTCATGGTTTTTCAAGGTTTTCCTTGGTATGGGCATTGACCAGTGTGTGTGTGTGTGTGTGTGTGTGTGTGTGTGTGTGTGTGTGTGTGTGTGTGTGTGTGTGTGTGTGTGTGTGTGTGTGTGTGTGTGTGTGTGTGTGTGTGTGTGTGTAGGTATTGTTCATCATTATAGATGTAACGGGACCAGTCAGTCATGTCCTGAAGTACTTCGGTCTTTCCGAGGGCGACGCCCCCGCTGTACGCATCATCAACACCGACACCACCAAGAAGTTCGCTCTGATTGGACAGATAACGGCCGCCGCGCTCCAAACGTTCTGTCAGGGAGTTCTGGACGGAACCGTGAAGGTAAACAACCAGCCAACCAATCACATCACTCCTACTACTAGACTTAGCCAATCACATCACTCCTACTACTAGACTTAGTTTAGAGTTCAGGATTAGTTTAGAGTTCAGGATTAGTTTAGAGGTCAGGATTAGGGTCTAACTGTTTGTTGTGGTTCCAGGCCCACTTTCTCAGTGAGGATGTACCTGAGGACTGGGATAAAGGGTCAGGGGTTAGAGGTTAGAGGTCAGGATTAGGGTCTAACTGTTTGTTGTGGTTCCAGGCCCACTTTCTCAGTGAGGATGTACCTGAGGACTGGGATAAAGGGTCAGGGGTTAGAGGTTAGAGGTCAGGATTAGGGTCTAACTGTTTGTTGTGGTTCCAGGCCCACTTTCTCAGTGAGGATGTACCTGAGGACTGGGATAAAGGGTCAGGGGTTAGAGGTTAGAGGTCAGGATTAGGGTCTAACTGTTTGTTGTGGTTCCAGGCCCACTTTCTCAGTGAGGATGTACCTGAGGACTGGGATAAAGGGTCAGGGGTTAGAGGTTAGAGGTCAGGATTAGGGTCTAACTGTTTGTTGTGGTTCCAGGCCCACTTTCTCAGTGAGGATGTACCTGAGGACTGGGATAAAGGGTCAGGGGTTAGAGGTCAGGATTAGGGTCTAACTGTTTGTTGTGGTTCCAGGCCCACTTTCTCAGTGAGGATGTACCTGAGGACTGGGATAAAGGGTCAGGGGTTAGAGGTTAGAGGTCAGGATTAGGGTCTAACTGTTTGTTGTGGTTCCAGGCCCACTTTCTCAGTGAGGATGTACCTGAGGACTGGGATAAAGGGTCAGGGGTTAGAGGTTAGAGGTCAGGATTAGGGTCTAACTGTTTGTTGTGGTTCCAGGCCCACTTTCTCAGTGAGGATGTACCTGAGGACTGGGATAAAGGGTCAGGGGTTAGAGGTTAGATGTTAGAGGTCAGGATTTGGGTCTAACTGTTTGTTGTGGTTCCAGGCCCACTTTCTCAGTGAGGATGTACCTGAGGACTGGGATAAAGGGTCAGGGGTTAGAGGTAGAGGTCAGGATTAGGGTCTAACTGTTTGTTGTGGTTCCAGGCCCACTTTCTCAGTGAGGATGTACCTGAGGACTGGGATAAAGGGTCAGGGGTTAGAGGTCAGGGGTTAGAGGTTAGAGGTTATGGGTTAGAGGACAGGGGTTAGAGTGTAGAGGTTAGAGTTGAACTGTGTGTTGTGGTTACAGTCTCACCTGCTGAGCGAGGAGGTACCTGAGGACTGGGATAAAGGACCCGTTAAAGTTCTGGTCGGGAAGAACTTTGAGGCTGTCGCCCTCGACAACAACAAGAACGTCTTCGTAGAGTTCTGTAAGTCAACTATTCCTACCCAGCTGTATCACTCATCAGCGGTTCAACGTCCAAGACGTGGTATAATACATCCTCTCTGTACTACAGGTCACTGCTCAAATAGACCAGCTGTGTCACTCATCAGCGGTTCAACGTCCAAGGCGTGGTATAATACATCCTCTCTGTACTACAGGTCACTGCTCAAATAGACCAGCTGTGTCACTCATCAGCGGTTCAACGTCCAAGGCGTGGTATAATGCATCCTCTCTGTACTACAGGTCACTGCTCAAACAAAGGAAACACCTGAGTAAATGAGGGGAAGTATACTGAAAGCAGATGCTTCCACACAGGTTCCTGAGTTCATTAAAACCTTTACTTCATACCCATCCCAGATCCGGGAGCATCCTCATCAAAAAAGCTGACTAGCATAGCCTAGCCTAACGGGACAGGGATATCATATAATATAATTTCATGAAATCACAAGTCCAATACAGCAAATGAAAGATAAACATCTTGTGAATCCAGCCATCATTTCCGATTTTTAAAATCTTTTACAGCGAAAACACAATATTAGCTAACCACAATAGCCAAACACACAATGGCATATTTTCACCATGTTTCCACCGCATAGGTAGCCTTCACAAAACCCACAAATAAAGATAAAATTAATCACTAACCTAGAACAACTTCATCAGATGACAGTCTTATAACATGTTATACAATACATTTATGTTTTGTTCGAAAATGTGCATATTTAGAGCTGCAAATCGTGGTCGAAAGATACACGGGTTCTTAATGCAACCGCTGTGTTAGATTTTTTAAAATAACTTTAGTACAACATACAGCATGCGTTATTGTGAGACAGTGCTCACCAACACGACGGAGAATAGGCATCAACATATTACACAGAAATACGAAATAACATCATAAATGTTGTCTTACTTTTGCTGAGCTTCCATCAGAATGTTGTACAAGGAGTCCTTGGTCCAGAATAAATCGTTGTTTGGTTTTAGAATGTCCGTTTCTTCTGTCGAATTAGCAACCTTGGCATTGTGGCGCGAACATTCCCATCATCTCTTGGCGCAAAGAACGGAAAATTCCAAAAGTCCCAATAAACGTTGAATAAACTGATAAAACTCGGTTGAAAAAACCTACTTTATGATGTTTTTATCAAATGTATCAAATAAAATCAGAGCCGGAGATATTCGCCGAGGTGAAGCTGATTGGCTGGTCGTGGTGACCCAACGCCTTATGAAGACACCATCTTGGTGTTTCCTCTATTTAGGCAGTCACCTGTCGCTAGTAGCTAGCTAAGTGTAAGTTGAGCTAGCTAGCTAACGTTAGCTAAATCTAGTGTGCCTGTGTGTAGATGCCCCATGGTGCGGTCACTGTAAGGAGCTGGCAGAGAAGTAACCCTAACTAGCTAGCTAACGTTAGCTAAATCTAGTGTGCCTGTGTGTAGATGCCCCATGGTGCGGTCACTGTAAGGAGCTGGCAGAGAAGTAACCCTAACTAGCTAGCTAACGTTAGCTAAATCTAGTGTGCCTGTGTGTAGATGCCCCATGGTGCGGTCACTGTAAGGAGCTGGCAGAGAAGTAACCCTAACTAGCTAGCTAACGTTAGCTAAATCTAGTGTGCCTGTGTGTAGATGCCCCATGGTGCGGTCACTGTAAGGAGCTGGCAGAGAAGTAACCCTAACTAGCTAGCTAACGTTAGCTAAATCTAGTGTGCCTGTGTGTAGATGCCCCATGGTGCGGTCACTGTAAGGAGCTGGCAGAGAAGTAACCCTAACTAGCTAGCTAACGTTAGCTAAATCTAGTGTGCCTGTGTGTAGATGCCCCATGGTGCGGTCACTGTAAGGAGCTGGCAGAGAAGTAACCCTAACTAGCTAGCTAACGTTAGCTAAATCTAGTGTGCCTGTGTGTAGATGCCCCATGGTGCGGTCACTGTAAGGAGCTGGCTCCAGTCTGGGAGAAGCTGGCAGAGAAGTACGCTGACCGGGATGACATCATCATTGCAAAGATTGATGCCACGACCAATGAGGTGGAGGGAGTGTCTGTGTCTGGTTTCCCTACATTACGATACTACCCTGCTGGAGAAGACAGCAAGGTACCCTTTCACCCCTAACCTCTGACCCTAACCTTAACCTCTGACCCTAAACAAATGAGGTGGAGGGAGTGTCTGTGTCTGGTTTCCCTACATTACGATACTACCCTGCTGGAGAAGACAGCAAGGTACCCTTTCACCCCTAACTTCTGACCCTAACCTTAACCTCTGACCCTGGAGGGAGTCACACACAATCTATCGGAAGGAGAGAAAGAATACACTGTCCCACCTCTATCACAAACTACACTGTCCCACCTCTATCACAAACTACACTGTCCCACCTCTATCACAAACTACACTGTCCCACCTCTATCACAAACTACACTGTCCCACCTCTATCACAAACTACACTGTCCCACCTCTATCACAAACTACACTGTCCCACCTCTATCACAAACTACACTGTCCCACCTCTATCACAAACTACACTGTCCCACCTCTATCACAAACTACACTGTCCCACCTCTATCACAAACTACACTGTCCCACCTCTATCACAAACTACACTGTCCCACCTCTATCACAAACTACACCGTCCCACCTCTATCACAAACTACACTGTCCCACCTCTATCACAAACTACACTGTCCCACCTCTATCACAAACTACACTGTCCCACCTCTATCACAAACTACACTGTCCCACCTCTATCACAAACTACACTGTCCCACCTCTATCACAAACTACACCGTCCCACCTCTATCACAAACTACACTGTCCCACCTCTATCACAAACTACACTGTCCCACCTCTATCACAAACTACACTGTCCCACCTCTATCACAAACTACACTGTCCCACCTCTATCACAAACTACACTGTCCCACCTCTATCACAAAATACACTGTCCCACCTCTATCACAAACTACACTGTCCCACCTCTATCACAAACTACACTGTCCCACCTCTATCACAAACTACACTGTCCCACCTCTATCACAAACTACACTGTCCCACCTCTATCACAAACTACACCGTCCCACCTCTATCACAAACTACACTGTCCCACCTCTATCACAAACTACACTGTCCCACCTCTATCACAAACTACACTGTCCCACCTCTATCACAAACTACACTGTCCCACCTCTATCACAAACTACACTGTCCCACCTCTATCACAAACTACACCGTCCCACCTCTATCACAAACTACACTGTGTGTGTGTGTGTGTGTGTGTGTGTGTGTGTGTGTGTGTGTGTGTGTGTGTGTGTGTGTGTGTGTGTGTGTGTGTGTGTGTGTGTGTGTGTGTGTGTGTGTGTGTGTGTGTGTGCGTGTGCGTGCTGGAGTCTGTCTACTACGGTCTTACAACCCAGCTAGCACATTCGGATCCTTTGACCTGAAGTTGTGTGAAAGTCGCTTGGTGTAACTCCAGCTTTAGAGAGCAATGAGGAAGAGATTTGAACAGTCAGGCGTCATGATAAAAACCAGTCACACCTGAAAGTCTGTCGACTATAAAATACACTCTAAGTCTTTCTCTGTGTGTGTGTGTAGGAGGTAGAATACAGCGGGACCAGAGACTTGGAGACGTTTGCTTTGTTCCTGGACAATGGAGGACAGCTTCCGAAGGCAGAAGAGGAGGAAGAGAGAGAAGAGGAGGAAGAGGATGATGATGATGAAGATGAAGAGGAGGTGAAGTTGAATTTACCTGACTAATTATGCAAACCCCTCCCACTCTAAGCTCTTTTGACCAATCCCCTGTCACTTTTAATACAAACCCCTCCCACTCTAGCTCTCTTGACCAATCCCTCCTCTCCTTCTGACAGGTCACTGATGAGTCATCGCCACCGCCAGCCAATGAGACGTCTAAAGACGAGCTGTAAAGTCAGAGGACCGAACCAATCAAGAGTAGTTTATTGGTTTCTATGGTTCCTCTTGGTTTAATAATAAAAGTGATTTGATTCTGAAGTCTGGAGTGGTGAGTCTTTATAGAGGAGAGGAGAAGAGAAGAGGAGACAAGGAGAGGAAACAAGGATAGACAACAAGGAGAGGAGATGACGAGAGGAAACAAGGATAGACAACATGGAGAGGAGATGACGAGAGGAAACCATTTTAGACTGTTGAGATGCACACAGAGATAGAGACACAGATAGCGAGAGAAACAGAGATCAAATAACATTGTATTTGTCACATGCGCCGAATACAACAGGTGTAGACCTTACCGTGAAATGTTTACTAACAAACCCTAAACCAACAATGCAGTTTTACGAAAATAGAGTTAAGAAAATATTTACTCGATAAACTAAAGTAAAACTAAATAAAAAGTAACACAATAAAATAACAATAACAAGGTTATATATACATGTACCGGTACAGAGTCAATGTGGGGATACAGGTTAGTCGAGGTCATTTGTACATGTAGGTAACGTGACTGTGCATAGATAATAAACAGAGTAGCAACAGTGTAAAAACAAAGGGGGAGGGGTGTAAATGCAAATATATGGGTGTCCATTTGATTAGATGTTCAGGAGTCTTATGGCTTGGGGGGGGTAGAAGCTGTTTAGAAGCCTGTTGGACCTAGACTTGGCGCTCCGGTACCGCTTGCTGTGCGATAGCAGAGAGAACTGTCTATGACTGGGGTAGCTGGAGTCTTTGACAATTTTTAGGGCCTTCCTCTGACACCGCCTGGTATAGAGGTCCTGGATGGCAAGAAGCTTGACCCCAGTGATGTACTGGGCCGTACACACTACCCTCTGTAGCGCCTTGCGGTCGGAGGCCGAGCAGTTGCCAACAAACCAAAACAAAGGCAAAGTCTTCTCATGCTTTATACAGGCTACAGGCTACAGGCTACAGGCTACAGGCTACAGGCTACAGGCTACAGGCTACAGGCTACAGGCTACAGGCTACAGTAACAGCATTTCCACACTAGTTGTAGTCTAAGTTTCTCTTAGAATAAAAACCTTAGTTTAACAACAGCTTCAGTCAGTAATACTGAAATCCTGAAATCCTAAACCACACATTACCTCTAACTCCCCCTAGTGGTGGTCTGAGGTAGTGATGCAGGGTACCGTATTAAACCACACATTACCTCTATCTCCCCCTAGTGGTGGTCTGAGGTAGTGATGCAGGGTACCGTACTAAACCACACATTACCTCTATCTCCCCCTAGTGGTGGTCTGAGGTAGTGATGCAGGGTACCGTACTAAACCACACATTACCTCTAACTCCCCCTAGTGGTGGTCTGAGGTAGTGATGCAGGGTACCGTACTAAACCACACATTACCTCTAACTCCCCCTAGTGGTGGTCTGAGGTAGTGATGCAGGGTACCGTACTAAACCACACATTACCTCTAACTCCCCCTAGTGGTGGTCTGACGTAGTGATGCAGGGTACCGTACTAAACCACACATTACCTCTAACTCCCCCTAGTGGTGGTCTGCCGAATGTATGACCATATTAGAGACAAATATTTCCCTCAGATTACAGATCCACAAAGAATTCAAAAACAACAAAAAAACAGAGAGAGAGACAGAAAGAGACAGAGAGAAAGAGAAAGAGAGAGAAAGAGCGAGAGAGAGAGAGAGAGAGAGAGAGAGACAGAGAGAGAGAGAGAGAGAGAAGGTGCTGTATGTTCCTCATTCCTCAATAGTGCAGTGTGTGTGTGTGTGTGTGTGTGTGTGTGTGTGTGTGTGTGTGTGTGTGTGTGTGTGTGTGTGTGTGTGTGTGTGTGTGTGTGTTCCTAATTCTTTAGTAAGACGTTGGTTCAGGCTGTGATGTCATCACCTCACTAACAATTTTCAGTCAGCGGAGCCTCTTCTAACAAGTAAGACTCTGTTACTACTACTACTACTACCCTTTATAACAGGTAAGACTCTGTTACTACTACTACTCTCTATAACAGGTTAGACTCTGTTACTACTACTACTACTACCCTTTATAACAGGTAAGACTCTGTTACTACTACTACTACTACCCTTTATAACAGGTAAGACTCTGTTACTACTACTACTACTACCCTTTATAACAGGTAAGACTCTGTTACTACTACTACTACTACTACTACTCTCTATAACAGGTAAGACTCTGTTACTACTACTACTACTACCCTTTATAACAGGTAAGACTCTGTTACTACTACTACTACTACCCTTTATAACAGGTAAGACTCTGTTACTACTACTACTACTACTCTCTATAACAGGTAAGACTCTGTTACTACTACTACTCTCTATAACAGGTAAGACTTTGTTACTACTACTACTACTACCCTCTATAACAGGTAAGACTCTGTCACTACTACTACCCTCTATAACAGGTAAGACTCTGTTACTACTACTACCCTCTATAACAGGTAAGACTCTGTTACTACTACTACCCTCTATAACAGGTAAGACTCTGTTACTACTACTACCCTCTATAACAGGTAAGACTCTGTTACTACTACTACCCTCTATAACAGGTAAGACTCTGTTACTACTACTACTACTACCCTCTATAACAGGTAAGACTCTGTTACTACTACTACTACTACTACCCTCTATAACAGGTAAGACTCTGTTACTACTACTACTACTACTCTCTATAACAGGTAAGACTCTGTTACTACTACTACCCTCTATAACAGGTAAGACTCTGTTACTACTACTACCCTCTATAACAGGTAAGACTCTGTTACTACTACTACCCTCTATAACAGGTAAGACTCTGTTACTACTACTACTACCCTCTATAACAGGTAAGACTCTGTTACTACTACTACCCTCTATAACAGGTAAGACTCTGTTACTACTACTACTCTCTATAACAGGTAAGACTATGTTACTACTACTACCCTCTATAACAGGTAAGACTCTGTTACTACTACTACTACCCTCTATAACAGGTAAGACTCTGTTACTACTACTACCCTCTATAACAGGTAAGACTCTGTTACTACTACTACTACCCTCTATAACAGGTAAGACTCTGTTACTACTACTACCCTCTATAACAGGTAAGACTCTGTTACTACTACTACTACTACCCTTTATAACAGGTAAGACTCTGTTACTACTACTACTACTACCCTTTATAACAGGTAAGACTCTGTTACTACTACTACTACTACTCTCTATAACAGGTAAGACTCTGTTACTACTACTACTCTCTATAACAGGTAAGACTTTGTTACTACTACTACTACTACCCTCTATAACAGGTAAGACTCTGTCACTACTACTACCCTCTATAACAGGTAAGACTCTGTTACTACTACTACCCTCTATAACAGGTAAGACTCTGTTACTACTACTACCCTCTATAACAGGTAAGACTCTGTTACTACTACTACCCTCTATAACAGGTAAGACTCTTTTACTACTACTACCCTCTATAACAGGTAAGACTCTGTTAGTACTACTACCCTCTATAACAGGTAAGACTCTGTTACTACTACTACTACTACCCTCTATAACAGGTAAGACTCTGTTACTACTACTACTACTACCCTCTATAACAGGTAAGACTCTGTTACTACTACTACCCTCTATAACAGGTAAGACTCTGTTACTACTACTACTACTCTCTATAACAGGTAAGACTCTGTTACTACTACTACTACTACCCTCTATAACAGGTAAGACTCTGTTACTACTACTACCCTCTATAACAGGTAAGACTCTGTTACTACTACTACCCTCTATAACAGGTAAGACTCTGTTACTACTACTACTACTACCCTCTATAACAGGTAAGACTCTGTTACTACTACTACTACTACTACCCTCTATAACAGGTAAGACTCTGTTACTACTACTACTACTACTCTCTATAACAGGTAAGACTCTGTTACTACTACTACCCTCTATAACAGGTAAGACTCTGTTACTACTACTACCCTCTATAACAGGTAAGACTCTGTTACTACTACTACCCTCTATAACAGGTAAGACTCTGTTACTACTACTACTACCCTCTATAACAGGTAAGACTCTGTTACTACTACTACCCTCTATAACAGGTAAGACTCTGTTACTACTACTACTCTCTATAACAGGTAAGACTATGTTACTACTACTACCCTCTATAACAGGTAAGACTCTGTTACTACTACTACTACCCTCTATAACAGGTAAGACTCTGTTACTACTACTACCCTCTATAACAGGTAAGACTCTGTTACTACTACTACTACCCTCTATAACAGGTAAGACTCTGTTACTACTACTACCCTCTATAACAGGTAAGACTCTGTTACTACTACTACTACTACTCTCTATAACAGGTAAGACTCTGTTACTACTACTACTACTACCCTCTATAACAGGTAAGACTCTGTTACTACTACTACCCTCTATAACAGGTAAGACTCTGTTACTACTACTACTACTACCCTCTATAACAGGTAAGACTCTGTTACTACTACTACTACTACCCTCTATAACAGGTAAGACTCTTTTAGTACTACTACCCTCTATAACAGGTAAGACTCTGTTACTACTACTACCCTCTATAACAGGTAAGACTCTGTTACTACTACGACTCTCTATAACAGGTAAGACTCTGTTACTACTACTACCCTCTATAACAGGTGAGACTCTGTTACTACTACTACCCTCTATAACAGGTAAGACTATGTTACTACTACTACTACTACCCTCTATAACAGGTAAGACTATGTTACTACTACTACCCTCTATAACAGGTAAGACTCTGTTACTACTACTACTACTACTCTCTATAACAGGTGAGACTCTGTTACTACTACTACCCTCTATAACAGGTAAGACTATGTTACTACTACTACTACTACCCTCTATAACAGGTAAGACTATGTTACTACTACTACCCTCTATAACAGGTAAGACTCTGTTACTACTACTACTACTACCCTCTATAACAGGTAAGACTCTGTTACTACTACTACCCTCTATAACAGGTAAGACTCTGTTACTACTACTACTACTACCCTCTATAACAGGTAAGACTCTGTTACTACTACTACTACCCTCTATAACAGGTAGGACTCTGTTACTACTACTACCCTCCATAACAGGTAAGACTCTGTTACTACTACGACTCTCTATAACAGGTAAGACTCTGTTACTACTACTACCCTCTATAACAGGTAAGACTCTGTTACTACTACTACCCTCTATAACAGGTAAGACTCTGTTACTACTACTACCCTCTATAACAGGTAAGACTATGTTACCACTACTACCCTCTATAACAGGTAAGACTATGTTACTACTACTACCCTCTATAACAGGTAAGACTCTGTTACTACTACTACTACTACCCTCTATAACAGGTAAGACTCTGTTACTACTACTACTACTACCCTCTATAACAGGTAAGACTCTGTTACTACTACTACCCTTTATAACAGGTAAGACTCTGTTACTACTACTACTACTACCCTCTATAACAGGTAAGACTCTGTTACTACTACTACCCTCTATAACAGGTAAGACTCTGTTACTACTACTACCCTCTATAACAGGTAAGACTCTGTTACTACTACTACTACTCTCTATAACAGGTAAGACTCTGTTACTACTACTACTACCCTCTATAACAGGTAAGACTATGTTACTACTACTACCCTCTATAACAGGTAAGACTCTGTTACTACTACTACTACTACTACCCTCTATAACAGGTAAGACTCTGTTACTACTACTACCCTTTATAACAGGTAAGACTCTGTTACTACTACTACTACTACCCTCTATAACAGGTAAGACTCTGTTACTACTACTACCCTCTATAACAGGTAAGACTCTGTTACTACTACTACTACTACTACCCTCTATAACAGGTAAGACTCTGTTACTACTACTACTACTACTCTCTATAACAGGTAAGACTCTGTTACTACTACTACCCTCTATAACAGGTAAGACTCTGTTACTACTACTACCCTCTATAACAGGTAAGACTCTGTTACTACTACTACCCTCTATAACAGGTAAGACTCTGTTACTACTACTACTACCCTCTATAACAGGTAAGACTCTGTTACTACTACTACCCTCTATAACAGGTAAGACTCTGTTACTACTACTACTCTCTATAACAGGTAAGACTATGTTACTACTACTACCCTCTATAACAGGTAAGACTCTGTTACTACTACTACTACCCTCTATAACAGGTAAGACTCTGTTACTACTACTACCCTCTATAACAGGTAAGACTCTGTTACTACTACTACTACCCTCTATAACAGGTAAGACTCTGTTACTACTACTACCCTCTATAACAGGTAAGACTCTGTTACTACTACTACTACTACTCTCTATAACAGGTAAGACTCTGTTACTACTACTACTACTACCCTCTATAACAGGTAAGACTCTGTTACTACTACTACCCTCTATAACAGGTAAGACTCTGTTACTACTACTACTACTACCCTCTATAACAGGTAAGACTCTGTTACTACTACTACTACTACCCTCTATAACAGGTAAGACTCTTTTAGTACTACTACCCTCTATAACAGGTAAGACTCTGTTACTACTACTACCCTCTATAACAGGTAAGACTCTGTTACTACTACGACTCTCTATAACAGGTAAGACTCTGTTACTACTACTACCCTCTATAACAGGTGAGACTCTGTTACTACTACTACCCTCTATAACAGGTAAGACTATGTTACTACTACTACTACTACCCTCTATAACAGGTAAGACTATGTTACTACTACTACCCTCTATAACAGGTAAGACTCTGTTACTACTACTACTACTACTCTCTATAACAGGTGAGACTCTGTTACTACTACTACCCTCTATAACAGGTAAGACTATGTTACTACTACTACTACTACCCTCTATAACAGGTAAGACTATGTTACTACTACTACCCTCTATAACAGGTAAGACTCTGTTACTACTACTACTACTACCCTCTATAACAGGTAAGACTCTGTTACTACTACTACCCTCTATAACAGGTAAGACTCTGTTACTACTACTACTACTACCCTCTATAACAGGTAAGACTCTGTTACTACTACTACTACCCTCTATAACAGGTAGGACTCTGTTACTACTACTACCCTCCATAACAGGTAAGACTCTGTTACTACTACGACTCTCTATAACAGGTAAGACTCTGTTACTACTACTACCCTCTATAACAGGTAAGACTCTGTTACTACTACTACCCTCTATAACAGGTAAGACTCTGTTACTACTACTACCCTCTATAACAGGTAAGACTATGTTACTACTACTACCCTCTATAACAGGTAAGACTATGTTACTACTACTACCCTCTATAACAGGTAAGACTCTGTTACTACTACTACTACTACCCTCTATAACAGGTAAGACTCTGTTACTACTACTACTACTACCCTCTATAACAGGTAAGACTCTGTTACTACTACTACCCTTTATAACAGGTAAGACTCTGTTACTACTACTACTACTACCCTCTATAACAGGTAAGACTCTGTTACTACTACTACCCTCTATAACAGGTAAGACTCTGTTACTACTACTACCCTCTATAACAGGTAAGACTCTGTTACTACTACTACTACTCTCTATAACAGGTAAGACTCTGTTACTACTACTACTACCCTCTATAACAGGTAAGACTATGTTACTACTACTACCCTCTATAACAGGTAAGACTCTGTTACTACTACTACTACTACTACCCTCTATAACAGGTCAGACTCTGTTACTACTACTACCCTCTATAACAGGTAAGACTCTGTTACTACTACTACCCTCTATAACAGGTAAGACTCTGTTACTACTACTACTACTACCCTCTATAACAGGTAAGACTATGTTACTACCACTACTACTACCCTCTATAACAGGTAAGACTCTGTTACTACTACTACCCTCTATAACAGGTAAGACTCTGTTACTACTACTACTACCCTCTATAACAGGAAAGACTCTGTTACTACTACTACCCTCTATAACAGGTAAGACTATGTTACTACTACTACTACTACCCTCTATAACAGGTAAGACTATGTTACTACTACTACTACTACCCTCTATAACAGGTAAGACTCTGTTACTACTACTACTCTCTATAACAGGTAAGACTTTGTTACTAATACTACTACTACCCTCTATAACAGGTAAGACTCTGTCACTACTACTACCCTCTATAACAGGTAAGACTCTGTTACTACTACTACCCTCTATAACAGGTAAGACTCTGTTACTACTACTACCCTCTATAACAGGTAAGACTCTGTTACTACTACTACCCTCTATAACAGGTAAGACTCTTTTACTACTACTACCCTCTATAACAGGTAAGACTCTGTTAGTACTACTACCCTCTATAACAGGTAAGACTCTGTTACTACTACTACTACTACCCTCTATAACAGGTAAGACTCTGTTACTACTACTACTACTACCCTCTATAACAGGTAAGACTCTGTTACTACTACTACTACTCTCTATAACAGGTAAGACTCTGTTACTACTACTACTACTACCCTCTATAACAGGTAAGACTCTGTTACTACTACTACCCTCTATAACAGGTAAGACTCTGTTACTACTACTACCCTCTATAACAGGTAAGACTCTGTTACTACTACTACTACTACCCTCTATAACAGGTAAGACTCTGTTACTACTACTACTACTACTACCCTCTATAACAGGTAAGACTCTGTTACTACTACTACTACTACTCTCTATAACAGGTAAGACTCTGTTACTACTACTACTACTCTCTATAACAGGTAAGACTCTGTTACTACTACTACTACTACCCTCTATAACAGGTAAGACTCTGTTACTACTACTACCCTCTATAACAGGTAAGACTCTGTTACTACTACTACCCTCTATAACAGGTAAGACTCTGTTACTACTACTACTACTACCCTCTATAACAGGTAAGACTCTGTTACTACTACTACTACTACTACCCTCTATAACAGGTAAGACTCTGTTACTACTACTACTACTACTCTCTATAACAGGTAAGACTCTGTTACTACTACTACCCTCTATAACAGGTAAGACTCTGTTACTACTACTACCCTCTATAACAGGTAAGACTCTGTTACTACTACTACCCTCTATAACAGGTAAGACTCTGTTACTACTACTACTACCCTCTATAACAGGTAAGACTCTGTTACTACTACTACCCTCTATAACAGGTAAGACTCTGTTACTACTACTACTCTCTATAACAGGTAAGACTATGTTACTACTACTACCCTCTATAACAGGTAAGACTCTGTTACTACTACTACTACCCTCTAAAACAGGTAAGACTCTGTTACTACTACTACCCTCTATAACAGGTAAGACTACTAAAGCTAACTCTCTCTCCTCTGCTCTCATCCTTCTAGACCTATCGGCTGCCTTCGATACTGTGAACCATCAGATCCTCCTCTCCACCCTCTCCGAGTTGGGCATCTCCGGCGCGGCCCACGCTTGGATTGCGTCCTACCTGACAGGTCGCTCCTACCAGGTGGCGTGGCGAGAATCTGTCTCCTCACCACGCGCTCTCACCACTGGTGTCCCCCAGGGCTCTGTTCTAGGCCCTCTCCTATTCTCGCTATACACCAAGTCACTTGGCTCTGTCATAACCTCACATGGTCTCTCCTATCACTGCTATGCAGACGACACACAATTAATCTTCTCCTTTCCCCCTTCTGATGACCAGGTGGCGAATCGCATCTCTGCATGTCTGGCAGACATATCAGTGTGGATGACGGATCACCACCTCAAGCTGAACCTCGGCAAGACGGAGCTGCTCTTCCTCCCGGGGAAGGACTGCCCGTTCCATGATCTCGCCATCACGGTTGACAACTCCATTGTGTCCTCCTCCCAGAGCGCTAAGAACCTTGGCATGATCCTGGACAACACCCTGTCGTTCTCAACTAACATCAAGGCGGTGGCCCGTTCCTGTAGGTTCATGCTCTACAACATCCGCAGAGTACGACCCTGCCTCACACAGGAAGCGGCGCAGGTCCTAATCCAGGCACTTGTCATCTCCCGTCTGGATTACTGCAACTCGCTGTTGGCTGGGCTCCCTGCCTGTGCCATCAAACCCCTACAACTCATCCAGAACGCCGCAGCCCGTCTGGTGTTCAACCTTCCCAAGTTCTCTCACGTCACCCCGCTCCTCCGCTCTCTCCACTGGCTTCCAGTTGAAGCTCGCATCCGCTACAAGACCATGGTGCTTGCCTACGGAGCTGTGAGGGGAACGGCACCTCAGTACCTTCAGGCTCTGATCAGGCCCTACACCCAAACAAGGGCTCTGCGTTCATCCACCTCTGGCCTGCTCGCCTCCCTACCACTGAGGAAGTACAGTTCCCGCTCAGCCCAGTCAAAACTGTTCGCTGCCCTGGCACCCCAATGGTGGAACAAACTCCCTCACGACGCCAGGACAGCGGAGTCAATCACCACCTTCCGGAGACACCTGAAACCCCACCTCTTCAAGGAATACCTAGGATAAAGCAATCCTTCTGCCCCCCCCTTAAAAGATTTAGATGCACTATTGTAAAGTGGCTGTTCCACTGGATGTCATTAGGTGAATGCACCAATTTGTAAGTCGCTCTGGATAAGAGCGTCTGCTAAATGACTTAAATGTAAATGTAAAAATGTAAATGTAAGACTCTGTTACTACTACTACTACCCTCTATAACAGGTAAGACTCTGTTACTACTACTACCCTCTATAACAGGTAAGACTCTGTTACTACTACTACTACTACTCTCTATAACAGGTAAGACTCTGTTACTACTACTACTACTACCCTCTATAACAGGTAAGACTCTGTTACTACTACTACCCTCTATAACAGGTAAGACTCTGTTACTACTACTACTACTACCCTCTATAACAGGTAAGACTCTGTTACTACTACTACTACTACCCTCTATAACAGGTAAGACTCTTTTAGTACTACTACCCTCTATAACAGGTAAGACTCTGTTACTACTACTACCCTCTATAACAGGTAAGACTCTGTTACTACTACGACTCTCTATAACAGGTAAGACTCTGTTACTACTACTACCCTCTATAACAGGTGAGACTCTGTTACTACTACTACCCTCTATAACAGGTAAGACTATGTTACTACTACTACTACTACCCTCTATAACAGGTAAGACTATGTTACTACTACTACCCTCTATAACAGGTAAGACTCTGTTACTACTACTACTACTACTCTCTATAACAGGTGAGACTCTGTTACTACTACTACCCTCTATAACAGGTAAGACTATGTTACTACTACTACTACTACCCTCTATAACAGGTAAGACTCTGTTACTACTACTACCCTCTATAACAGGTAAGACTCTGTTACTACTACTACTACTACCCTCTATAACAGGTAAGACTCTGTTACTACTACTACTACCCTCTATAACAGGTAGGACTCTGTTACTACTACTACCCTCCATAACAGGTAAGACTCTGTTACTACTACGACTCTCTATAACAGGTAAGACTCTGTTACTACTACTACCCTCTATAACAGGTAAGACTATGTTACTACTACTACTACTACCCTCTATAACAGGTAAGACTATGTTACTACTACTACCCTCTATAACAGGTAAGACTCTGTTACTACTACTACTACTACTCTCTATAACAGGTGAGACTCTGTTACTACTACTACCCTCTATAACAGGTAAGACTATGTTACTACTACTACTACTACCCTCTATAACAGGTAAGACTCTGTTACTACTACTACCCTCTATAACAGGTAAGACTCTGTTACTACTACTACTACTACCCTCTATAACAGGTAAGACTCTGTTACTACTACTACTACCCTCTATAACAGGTAGGACTCTGTTACTACTACTACCCTCCATAACAGGTAAGACTCTGTTACTACTACGACTCTCTATAACAGGTAAGACTCTGTTACTACTACTACCACCCTCTATAACAGGTAAGACTCTGTTACTACTACTACCCTCTATAACAGGTAAGACTCTGTTACTACTACTACCCTCTATAACAGGTAAGACTATGTTACTACTACTACCCTCTATAACAGGTAAGACTATGTTACTACTACTACCCTCTATAACAGGTAAGACTCTGTTACTACTACTACTAATACCCTCTATAACAGGTAAGACTCTGTTACTACTACTACTACTACCCTCTATAACAGGTAAGACTCTGTTACTACTACTACCCTTTATAACAGGTAAGACTCTGTTACTACTACTACTACTACCCTCTATAACAGGTAAGACTCTGTTACTACTACTACCCTCTATAACAGGTAAGACTCTGTTACTACTACTACCCTCTATAACAGGTAAGACTCTGTTACTACTACTACTACTACTCTCTATAACAGGTAAGACTCTGTTACTACTACTACTACTACTACCCTCTATAACAGGTAAGACTCTGTTACTACTACTACCCTCTATAACAGGTAAGACTCTGTTACTACTACTACCCTCTATAACAGGTAAGACTCTGTTACTACTACTACTACTACCCTCTATAACAGGTAAGACTATGTTACTACTACTACTACTACCCTCTATAACAGGTAAGACTCTGTTACTACTACTACCCTCTATAACAGGTAAGACTCTGTTACTACTACTACTACCCTCTATAACAGGAAAGACTCTGTTACTACTACTACCCTCTATAACAGGTAAGACTATGTTACTACTACTACTACTACCCTCTATAACAGGTAAGACTCTGTTACTACTACTACCCTCTATAACAGGTAAGACTCTGTTACTACTACTACCCTCTATAACAGGTAAGACTCTGTTACTACTACTACTACCCTCTATAACAGGTAAGACTCTGTTACTACTACTACCCTCTATAACAGGTAAGACTATGTTACTACTACTACTACTACCCTCTATAACAGGTAAGATTATGTTACTACTACTACCCTCTATAACAGGTAAGACTCTGTTACTACTACTACCCTCTATAACAGGTAATACTCTGTTACTACTACTACTCTCTATAACAGGTAAGACTCTGTTACTACTACTACTACCCTCTATAACAGGTAAGACTCTGTTACTACTACTACCCTCCATAACAGGTAAGACTCTGTTACTACTACTACTCTCTATAACAGGTAAGACTCTGTTACTACTACTACTACTCTCTATAACAGGTAAGACTCTGTTACTACTACTACTCTCTATAACAGGTAAGACTCTGTTACTACTACTACTACTACCCTCTATAACAGGTGAGACTCTGTTACTACTACTACTCCCTATAACAGGTAAGACTCTGTTACTACTACTACTACTACTCTCTATAACAGGTAAGACTATGTTACTACTACTACTCTCTATAACAGGTAAGACTCTGTTACTACTACTACTACCCTCTATAACAGGTAAGACTCTGTTACTACTACTACTACTACTACCCTCTATAACAGGTGAGACTCTGCTACTACTACTACCCTCTATAACAGGTAAGACTCTGTTACTACTACTACTACCCTCTATATCAGGAAAGACTCTGTTACTACTACTACCCTCTATAACAGGTAAGACTCTGTTACTACTACTACTACTACCCTCTATAACAGGTAAGACTCTGTTACTACTACTACTACTACCCTCTATAACAGGTAAGTATCTGTTACTACTACTACTACTACTCTCTATAACAGGTAAGACTCTGTTACTACTACTACTCTCTAACAAGTTGACTAATGTGACAGACAGACAGACAGACAGACAGACAGACAGACAGACAGACAGACAGACAGACAGACAGACAGACACAGACAGACAGACAGACAGACAGTTAGTTGCATCTGTACTCGGACCCCTTGACTAATGCTTCTCCATCTGACTCTAGTTCTTGTGAGGCTGATTCTGATTGGAGCGTGGTTCAGCTACTTCCTGTCTGTGGCAGCTACTTCCTGTTGTCTTCCTGATGGATCCCCCGTCGTACAATGAGGCCCCCCACTATCCCCCCGCTCCCACGACCGCCATAGCAACCATCTCCTCCTTTCCTCCCCACCACCCAACACCAACCACACCCCCACCCACCTACGGAGAAGCAGGTAGGTGTGTGTGTGTGTGTGTGTGTGTGTGTGTGTGTGTGTGTGTGTGTGTGTGTGTGTGTGTGTGTGTGTGTGTGTGTGTGTGTGTGTGTGTGTGTGTGTGTGTGTGTATCTTTGTGCGCATGTGCGTGTGCATGCGTGTGTTTGTGTTCTCCTCTCTGATTAGTTGTCTCTGTAGTCACCATGCAGATGGACCCGTTTCCTGTCCTGACTCCGCCCACCAGGCAGTCACTACCCATTCAGGAGCAGACTAGCTTCTTCCTCCACCAATCAACACAAAGTAACTGCCACTATCCACCAATCAGAACCAGAGCCATTTAGAGAGTTGTGAAATATAATTGGTTCTGATCTGATCTCTCTGTCAGTTGTCAACATGGAGACAGTGCAGCAGCATTTCCCGACGGTGTTGATCATCCAACCAGAGGCTGTGGGTCCGCTGGGCGACGCCCCCTGTATGACACAGTGTTCTAACTGTCGTCAGCGGGTCACGACGGTCGTCACCTACAGACCTGGCATGGCTGCTTGGGCCATGTGCGGCCTGCTCACACTCCTGGGGTAACACAGACACAGTCCTGGGGTAACACAGACACAGTCCTGGGGTAACACAGACACAGTCCTGGGGTAACACAGACACAGTCCTGGGGTAACACAGACACAGTCCTGGGGTAACACAGACACAGACACAGTCCTGGGGTAACACAGACACAGTCCTGGGGTAACACAGACACAGTCCTGGGGTAACACAGTCACAGTCCTGGGGTAACACAGACACAGTCCTGGGGTAACACAGACACAGTCCTGGGGTAACACAGACACAGTCCTGGGGTAACACAGACACAGTCCTGGGGTAACACAGACACAGTCCTGGGGTAACACAGACACAGTCACAGTCCTGGGGTAACACAGACACACTCCTGGGGTAACACAGACACAGTCACAGTCCTGGGGTAACACAGACACAGTCACAGTCCTGGGGTAACACAGACACAGTCCTGGGGTAACACTGACACAGTCCTGGGGTAAAACAGACACAGTCACAGTCCTGGGGTAACACAGACACAGTCACAGTCCTGGGGTAACACAGACACAGTCACAGTCCTGGGGTAACACAGACACAGTCCTGGGGTAACACTGACACACTCCTGGGGTAAAACAGACACAGTCACAGTCCTGGGGTAACACAGACACAGTCACAGTCCTGGGGTAACACAGACACAGTCCTGGGGTAACACTGACACACTCCTGGGGTAAAACAGACACAGTCACAGTCCTGGGGTAACACAGACACAGTCCTGGGGTAACACAGACACAGTCACAGTCCTGGGGTAACACTGACACACTCCTGGGGTAACACAGACACAGTCACAGTCCTGGGGTAACACAGACACAGTCCTGGGGTAACACAGACACAGTCCTGGGGTAACACAGACACAGTCACAGTCCTGGGGTAACACAGACACAGTCCTGGGGTAACACAGACACAGTCACAGTCCTGGGGTAACACAGACACAGTCCTGGGGTAACACAGACACAGACACAGTCCTGGGGTAACACAGACACAGTCCTGGGGTAACACAGACACAGTCACACTCCTGGGGTAACACAGACACAGTCACAGTCCTGGGGTAACACAGACACAGACACAGTCCTGGGGTAACACAGACACAGACACAGTCCTGGGGTAACACAGACACAGTCACACTCCTGGGGTAACACAGACACAGTCACAGTCCTGGGGTAACACAGACACAGTCCTGGGGTAACACAGACACAGTCACAGTCCTGGGGTAACACAGACACAGTCACAGTCCTGGGGTAACACAGACACAGACACAGTCCTGGGGTAACACAGACACAGACACAGTCCTGGGGTAACACAGACACAGTCACACTCCTGGGGTAACACAGACACAGTCACAGTCCTGGGGTAACACTGACACACTCCTGGGGTAACACAGACACACTCCTGGGGTAACACTGACACACTCCTGGGGTAACACAGACACAGTCACAGTCCTGGGGTAACACTGACACACTCCTGGGGTAACACAGACACAGTCACAGTCCTGGGGTAACACTGACACACTCCTGGGGTAACACAGACACAGTCACAGTCCTGGGGTAACACTGACACAGTCCTGGGGTAACACTGACACACTCCTGGGGTAACACAGACACAGTCACAGTCCTGGGGTAACACAGACACAGTCCTGGGGTAACACTGACACAGTCCTGGGGTAACACAGACACAGTCACATCATGCATTCGATGTCGCTGACGACAACAATGATATTGGCCCTCTGATGCAACCTTCTGAGTAATAGCAAACGTGTGTATGTGTGTGTGTGTGTGTGTGTGTGTGTGTGTGTGTGTGTGTGTGTGTGTGTGTGTGTGTTGTGTGTGTGTGTGTGTGTGTGTGTGTGTGTGTGTGTGTGTTGTGTGTGTGTGTGTGTGTGTGTGTGTGTGTGTGTGTGTGTGTGTGTGTGATCCCGTTCGAGGTTCCAGGGTTCCAGGATGCTCATCATTCCTGCCCGCTCTGCCACGCCCACCTCCACATACACACCAGGTGACATCATCACTACAAGACGTGACATCATCACTACATGACGTGACATCATCACTACATGACATGATTTGTGTTTGTATTTATTATGGATCCCCATTAGTTCCTGCCAAGGCAGCAGCTACTCTTCCTGGGGTTTATTATGGATCCCCATTAGTTCCTGCCAAGGCATCGGCTACTCTTCCTGGGGTTTATTATGGATCCCCGTTAGTTCCTGCCAAGGCAGTAGCTACTCTTCCTGGTGTTTATTATGGATCCCCATTAGTTCCTGCCAAGGCAGCAGCTACTCTTCCTGGTGTTTATTATGGATCCCCATTAGTTCCTGCCAAGGCAGCAGCTACTCTTCCTGGGGTTTATTATGGATCCCCATTAGTTCCTGCCAAGGCAGCAGCTACTCTTCCTGGGGTTTATTATGGATCCCCATTAGTTCCTGCCAAGGCAGCAGCTACTCTTCCTGGGGTTTATTATGGATCCCCATTAGTTCCTGCCAAGGCAGCAGCTACTCTTCCTGGGGTTTATTATGGATCCCCATTAGTTCTGCCAAGGCAGCAGCTACTCTTCCTGGGGTTTATTATGTTTCCCCATTAGTTCCTGCCAAGACAGCAGCTACTCTTCCTGGGGTTTATTATGGATCCCCATTAGTTCCTGCCAAGGCAGCAGCTACTCTTCCTGGGGTTTATTATGGATCCCCATTAGTTCCTGCCATGGCAGCAGCTACTCTTCCTGGGATTTATTATGGATCCCCATTAGTTCCTGTCAAGGCAGCAGCTACTCTTCCTGGTGTTTATTATGGATCCCCATTAGTTCCTGCCAAGGCAGCAGCTACTCTTCCTGGGGTTTATTATGGATCCCCATTAGTTCTGTCAAGGCAGCAGCTACTCTTCCTGGGGTTTATTATGGATCCCCATTAGTTCCTGCCAAGGCAGCAGCTACTCTTCCTGGGGTTTATTATGGATCCCCATTAGTTCCTGCCAAGGCAGCAGCTACTCTTCCTGGGGTTTATTATGGATCCCCATTAGTTCTGTCAAGGCAGCAGCTACTCTTCCTGGGGTTTATTATGGATCCCCATTAGTTCCTGCCAAGACAGCAGCTACTCTTCCTGGGGTTTATTATGGATCCCCATTAGTTCCTGCCAAGGCAGCAGCTACTCTTCCTGGGGTTTATTATGGATCCCCATTAGTTCCTGCCATGGCAGCAGCTACTCTTCCTGGGGTTTATTATGGATCCCCATTAGTTCCTGTAAAGGCAGCAGCTACTCTTCCTGGTGTTTATTATGGATCCCCATTAGTTCCTGCCAAGGCAGCAGCTACTCTTCCTGGTGTTTATTATGGATCCCCATTAGTTCCTGCCAAGGCAGCAGCTACTCTTCCTGGGGTTTATTATGGATCCCCATTAGTTCCTGTCAAGGCAGCAGCTACTCTTCCTGGGGTTTATTATGGATCCCCATTAGTTCCTGCCAAGGCAGCAGCTACTCTTCCTGGGGTTTATTATGGATCCCCATTAGTTCCTGCCTAGGCAGCAGCTACTCTTCCTGGGGTTTATTATGGATCCCCATTAGTTCCTGCCAAGGCAGCAGCTACTCTTCCTGGGGTTTATTATGGATCCCTGTTAGTTCCTGCCAAGGCAGCAGCTACTCTTCCTGGGGGTTATTATGGATCCCCATTAGTTCCTGCCAAGGCACCAGCTACTCTTCCTGATGTTTATTATGGATCCCCATTAGTTCCTGCCAAGGCAGCAGCTACTCTTCCTGGGGTTTATTATGGATCCCCATTAGTTCCTGTCAAGGCAGCAGCTACTCTTCCTGGGGTTTATTATGGATCCCCATTAGTTCCTGCCAAGGCAGCAGCTACTCTTCCTGGGGTTTATTATGGATCCCCATTAGTTCCTGCCGAGGCAGCAGCTACTCTTCCTGGGGTTTATTATGGATCCCCATTAGTTCCTGCCGAGGCAGCAGTTTCTTTTCCTGGGGTTTATTATGGATCCCCATTAGTTCCTGCCAAGGCAGCAGCTACTCTTCCTGGGGTTTATTATGGATCCCCATTAGTTCCTGCCTAGGCAGCAGCTACTCTTCCTGGGGTTTATTATGGATCCCCATTAGTTCCTGCCAAGGCAGCAGCTACTCTTCCTGGGGTTTATTATGGATCCCTGTTAGTTCCTGCCAAGGCAGCAGCTACTCTTCCTGGGGGTTATTATGGATCCCCATTAGTTCCTGCCAAGGCACCAGCTACTCTTCCTGATGTTTATTATGGATCCCCATTAGTTCCTGCCAAGGCAGCAGCTACTCTTCCTGGGGTTTATTATGGATCCCCATTAGTTCCTGTCAAGGCAGCAGCTACTCTTCCTGGGGTTTATTATGGATCCCCATTAGTTCCTGCCAAGGCAGCAGCTACTCTTCCTGGGGTTTATTATGGATCCCCATTAGTTCCTGCCGAGGCAGCAGCTACTCTTCCTGGGGTTTATTATGGATCCCCATTAGTTCCTGCCGAGGCAGCAGTTTCTTTTCCTGGGGTTTATTATGGATCCCCATTAGTTCCTGCCGAGGCAGCAGCTACTCTTCCTGTATATAGACTTTTTCTCTATTGTGTTATTGACTGTAAGTTTGTTTATTCCATGTGTAACTCTGTGTTGTTGTTTGTGTCGCACTGCTTTGCTTAATCTTGGCCAGGTCGCAGTTGTAAATGAGAACTTGTTCTCAACTGGCCTACCTGGTTAAATAAAGGTGAAATTAAAATTAAAATAAATGTAAGATTGTGAGGAAAGCACTTTTAAAGAATAACCAGCATCTTCTACTGACGAAATGAGGTCAATATCCTTCCAGGATACCCCGGCCAGGTCGATTAGAAAGGCCTGCTCGCTGAAGTGTTTCAGGGAGCGTTTGACAGTGATGAGTGGAGGTCGTTTGACCGCTGACCCATAGCGGATGCAGGCAATGAGGCAGTGATCGCTGAGATCCTGGTTGAAGACAGCAGAGGTGTATTTGGAGGGCAGGTTGGTTAGGATGACATCTATGAGGGTGCCTGTGTTTACGGGTTTGGGGTTGTACCTGGTAGGTTCCTTGATGATTTGTGTGAGATTGAGGGCATCAAGCTTAGATTGTAGGATGGCCGGAGTGTTACCCAGTTTAGGTCACCTAGCAGCACGAGCTCTGAAGATAGATGCAATCAAATCACAAAGGGTTGATAACAAGCTGATTGGTTGGCTTTTTGAGCCAGTAACGGGGCTTTACTATTCTCAGGAATGACTTTTGCTTCCCTTCAGCATTTGTTGCTGGCATGCCATGCCTAAGTTTGCTACATTTACATTTAAGTCATTTAGCAGACGCTCTTATCCAGAGCGACTTACAAATTGGAAAGTTCATACATATTCATCCTGGTCCCCCCGTGGGGAATGAACCCACAACCCTGGCGTTGCAAGCGCCATGCTCTACCAACTGAGCCACACGGGACCACTTGCCATTGAGAGAAATCATTATTGTAGTTGGCTATATATCGGGTTTGTGATGAATGAGCATCTGATTCAATTAATGAGCTGATTGACCTTTTTTCCCTCAATTTAATTGAATCTCCAAAGCTTTTTACCATCATTCTTTACTTCATTTATCTTCTGTTTCATAGTGTAGTTTCTTCTGTTTCATAGTGTAGTTTCTTCTGTTTCATAGTGTAGTTTCTTCTGTTTCATAGTGTAGTTTCTTCTGTTTCATAGTGTAGTTTCTTCTGTTTCATAGTGTAGTTTCTTCTGTTTCATAGTGTAGTTTCTTCTGTTTCATAGTGTAGTTTCTTCTGTTTCATAGTGTAGTTTCTTCTGTTTCATAGTGTAGTTTCTTCTGTTTCATAGTGTAGTTTCTTCTGTTTCATAGTGTAGTTTCTTCTGTTTCATAGTGTAGTTTCTTCTGTTTCATAGTGTAGTTTCTTCTGTTTCATAGTGTAGTTTCTTCTGTTTCATAGTGTAGTTTCTTCTGTTTCATAGTGTAGTTTCTTCTGTTTCATAGTGTAGTTTCTTCTGTTTCATAGTGTAGTTTCTTCTGTTTCATAGTGTAGTTTCTTCTGTTTCATAGTGTAGTTTCTTCTGTTTCATAGTGTAGTTTCTTCTGTTTCATAGTGTAGTTTCTTCTGTTTCATAGTGTAGTTTCTTCTGTTTCATAGTGTAGTTTCTTCTGTTTCATAGTGTAGTTTCTTCTGTTTCATAGTGTAGTTTCTTCTGTTTCATAGTGTAGTTTCTTCTGTTTCATAGTGTAGTTTCTTCTGTTTCATAGTGTAGTTTCTTCTTTTTTATTCAGTTTAGTCGCACGATTTCTCCATTTGCAATATGTTTGCCAATCGGTTGGGCAGCCAGACTTATTTGCCATTCCTTTTGCCTCATCCCTCTCAACCACACCATTTTTCAATTCCTCATCAATCCACGGGGATTTAACAGTTTTAACAGTCCTTTTCTTAATGGGTGTTTATTAGTAACTGGGATAAGATGTTTCATAAATGTGTCAAATGCAGTGTCTGGTTACTCCTCATTACACACCACAGACCAACAGATATTATTTACATCAACAACATAGGAATCACTACAAAACGTATTATATGACCTCTTATGCACTATATTAGGCCCAGTCTTTGGAACTTTGGTATTCAAAGATATGGCTACTATATTGTGATCACTACATCCTATGGATCTGGATACTGCTTTAAAACAACTTTCTGCAGCATTAGTAAAGATGTGATCCATACATGTTAATGATTTCATTCCTGTGCTGTTTGTAACTACACTGGTAGGTTGACTGATAACCTGAACCAGGTTCCAGGCGCTGGTTACAGTTTGAAGCTTTCTCTTGAGTGGGCAGCTTGATAAAAGCCAGTCACTATTTAAATCACCCAGAAAATATACCTCTCTGTTGATATCACATACATTATCAAGCATTTCACACATTATTCAGATACTGACTGTTAACACTTGGTGGTCTATAGCAGCTTCCCACCAGAATGGGCTTTAGATGAGGCAGATGAACCTGTAGCCATATTACTTCAACAGTATTTAACATGAGATCCTCTCTAATCTCTATAGGAATGTGGTTCTGAATATAGACAGCAACACCTCCACCTTTGGCATTTCTGTCTTTTCTGTAATTGTTATAACCTTGTATTGTTACCACTGTATCATGAAAGGTATTATCTAAGTGAGTTTCAGAGATAGAATACGAATGCCATCTGTTACTAGCAAATTATTAATTTCACAAACCTTGTTTCTTAAATCTACATGTTAACGTCTATTTTGAGCACTTTTCTGGGATGCTTGTTTTCATTGTTTTATCCTCACTACAGGATGTGACATCATCACTACATGCCATGACATCATCACTACAGGATGTGACATCATCACTACAGGACGTGACATCATCGCTACAGGACGTGACATCATCACCACAAGAAGAGAAGGACTGGTGACATCAGAAGCCCGAGTCAGAGTGTCCTCTCGGTTAGGGGTCAGAGGTTAGGGGTCAGAGTGTCCTCTCAGGGCTTTAAACCACTGGACTGGAGTAGACTGGGTTAGGGGATAGAGAGGTTACAGAGGTTATGGGTCAGAGGTTAGGGGTCAGAGTGTCCTCTCAGGGCTTTAAACCACTGGACTGGAGTAGACTGGGTTAGGGGATAGAGAGGTTACAGAGGTTAGGGGTCAGAGGTTAGGGGTCAGAGGTTAGGGGTCAGAGTGTCCTCTCAGGGCTTTAAACCACTGGACTGGAGTAGACTGGGTTAGGGGATAGAGAGGTTACAGGGGTTAGGGGTCAGAGGTTAGGGGTCAGAGGTTAGGGGTCAGAGTGTCCTCTCAGGGCTTTAAACCACTGGACTGGAGTAGACTGGGTTAGGGGATAGAGAGGTTACAGAGGTTAGGGGTCAGAGGTTAGGGGTCAGAGGTTAGGGGTCAGAGTGTCCTCTCAGGGCTTTAAACCACTGGACTGGAGTAGACTGGGTTAGGGGATAGAGAGGTTACAGAGGTTAGGGGTCAGAGGTTAGGGGTCAGAGTGTCCTCTCAGGGCTTTAAACCACTGGACTGGAGTAGACTGGGTTAGGGGATAGAGAGGTTACAGGGGTTAGGGGTCAGAGGTTAGGGGTCAGAGGTTAGGGGTCAGAGTGTCCTCTCAGGGCTTTAAACCACTGGACTGGAGTAGACTGGGTTAGGGGATATAGAGGTTACAGAGGTTAGGGGTCAGAGGTTAGGGGTCAGAGTGTCCTCTCAGGGCTTTAAACCACTGGACTGGAGTAGACTGGGTTAGGGGATAGAGAGGTTACAGAGGTTAGGGGTCAGAGGTTAGGGGTCAGAGGTTAGGGGTCAGAGGTTAGGGGTCAGAGGTTAGGGGTCAGAGTGTCCTCTCAGGGCTTTAAACCACTGGACTGGAGTAGACTGGGTTAGGGGATAGAGAGGTTACAGAGGTTAGGGGTCAGAGGTTAGGGGTCAGAGTGTCCTCTCAGGGCTTTAAACCACTGGACTGGAGTAGACTGGGTTAGATGACAGAGAGGTTACAGAGGTTAGGGGTCAGAGGGTTAGGGGTCAGAGGTTAGGGGTCAGAGTGTCCTCTCAGGGCTTTAAACCACTGGACTGGAGTAGACTGGGTTAGGGGATAGAGAGGTTACAGGGGTTAGGGGTCAGAGGTTAGGGGTCAGAGGTTAGGGGTCAGAGTGTCCTCTCAGGGCTTTAAACCACTGGACTGGAGTAGACTGGGTTAGGGGTCAGAGAGGTTACAGGGGTTAGGGGTCAGAGGTTAGGGGTCAGAGTGTCCTCTCAGGGCTTTAAACACCTGGACTGGTGTAGACTGGGTTAGGGGATAGAGAGGTTACAGAGGTTAGGGGTCAGAGGTTAGGGGTCAGAGTGTCCTCTCAGGGCTTTAAACCACTGGACTGGAGTAGACTGGGTTAGGGGATAGAGAGGTTACAGGGGTTAGGGGTCAGAGGTTAGGGGTCAGAGGTTAGGGGTCAGAGTGTCCTCTCAGGGCTTTAAACCACTGGACTGGAGTAGACTGGGTTAGGGGATAGAGAGGTTACAGGGGTTAGGGGTCAGAGGTTAGGGGTCAGAGTGTCCTCTCAGGGCTTTAAACCACTGGACTGGAGTAGACTGGGTTAGGGGATAGAGAGGTTACAGGGGTTAGGGGTCAGAGGTTAGGGGTCAGAGGTTAGGGGTCAGAGTGTCCTCTCAGGGCTTTAAACCACTGGACTGGAGTAGACTGGGTTAGGGGATAGAGAGGTTACAGAGGTTAGGGGTCAGAGGTTAGGGGTCAGAGTGTCCTCTCAGGGCTTTAAACCACTGGACTGGAGTAGACTGGGTTAGGGGATAGAGAGGTTACAGGGGTTAGGGGTCAGAGGTTAGGGGTCAGAGGTTAGGGGTCAGAGTGTCCTCTCAGGGCTTTAAACCACTGGACTGGAGTAGACTGGGTTAGGGGATAGAGAGGTTACATGGGTTAGGGGTCAGAGGTTAGGGGTCAGAGGTTAGGGGTCAGAGTGTCCTCTCAGGGCTTTAAACCACTGGACTGGAGTTGACTGGGTTAGGGGATAGAGAGGTTACAGAGGTTAGGGGTCAGAGGTTAGGGGTCAGAGTGTCCTCTCAGGGCTTTAAACCACTGGACTGGAGTAGACTGGGTTAGGGGATAGAGAGGTCACAGAGGTTAGGGGTCAGAGGTTAGGGGTCAGAGGTTAGGGGTCAGAGTGTCCTCTCAGGGCTTTAAACCACTGGACTGGAGTAGACTGGGTTAGGGGATAGAGAGGTTACAGGGGTTAGAGGTCAGAGGTTAGGGGTCAGAGTGTCCTCTCAGGGCTTTAAACCACTGGACTGGAGTAGACTGGGTTAGGGGTCAGAGAGGTTACAGGGGTTAGGGGTCAGAGGTTAGGGGTCAGAGTGTCCTCTCAGGGCTTTAAACACCTGGACTGGTGTAGACTGGGTTAGGGGATAGAGAGGTTACAGAGGTTAGGGGTCAGAGGTTAGGGGTCAGAGTGTCCTCTCAGGGCTTTAAACCACTGGACTGGAGTAGACTGGGTTAGGGGATAGAGAGGTTACAGGGGTTAGGGGTCAGAGGTTAGGGGTCAGAGGTTAGGGGTCAGAGTGTCCTCTCAGGGCTTTAAACCACTGGACTGGAGTAGACTGGGTTAGGGGATAGAGAGGTTACAGGGGTTAGGGGTCAGAGGTTAGGGGTCAGAGTGTCCTCTCAGGGCTTTAAACCACTGGACTGGAGTAGACTGGGTTAGGGGATAGAGAGGTTACAGGGGTTAGGGGTCAGAGGTTAGGGGTCAGAGGTTAGGGGTCAGAGTGTCCTCTCAGGGCTTTAAACCACTGGACTGGAGTAGACTGGGTTAGGGGATAGAGAGGTTACAGAGGTTAGGGGTCAGAGGTTAGGGGTCAGAGTGTCCTCTCAGGGCTTTAAACCACTGGACTGGAGTAGACTGGGTTAGGGGATAGAGAGGTTACAGGGGTTAGGGGTCAGAGGTTAGGGGTCAGAGGTTAGGGGTCAGAGTGTCCTCTCAGGGCTTTAAACCACTGGACTGGAGTAGACTGGGTTAGGGGATAGAGAGGTTACAGAGGTTAGGGGTCAGAGGTTAGGGGTCAGAGTGTCCTCTCAGGGCTTTAAACCACTGGACTGGAGTAGACTGGGTTAGGGGATAGATAGGTTACAGAGGTTAGGGGTCAGAGGTTAGGGGTCAGAGGTTAGGGGTCAGAGTGTCCTCTCAGGGCTTTAAAACACTGGACTGGAGTAGACTGGGTTAGGGGATAGAGAGGTTACAGAGGTTAGGGGTCAGAGGTTAGGGGTCAGAGGTTAGGGGTCAGAGTGTCCTCTCAGGGCTTTAAACCACTGGACTGGAGTAGACTGGGTTAGGGGATAGAGAGGTTACAGAGGTTAGGGGTCAGAGGTTAGGGGTCAGAGTGTTCTCTCAGGGCTTTAAACCACTGGACTGGAGTAGACTGGGTTAGGGGATAGAGAGGTTACAGGGGTTAGGGGTCAGAGGTTAGGGGTCAGAGGTTAGGGGTCAGAGGTTAGGGGTCAGAGTGTCCTCTCAGGGCTTTAAACCACTGGACTGGAGTAGACTGGGTTAGGGGATAGAGAGGTTACAGAGGTTAGGGGTCAGAGGTTAGGGGTCAGAGTGTCCTCTCAGGGCTTTAAACCACTGGACTGGAGTAGACTAGGTTAGGGGATAGAGAGGTTACAGAGGTTAGGGGTCAGAGGTTAGGGGTCAGAGTGTCCTCTCAGGGCTTTAAACCACTGGACTGGAGTAGACTGGGTTAGGGGATAGAGAGGTTACATGGGTTAGGGGTCAGAGGTTAGGGGTCAGAGGTTAGGGGTCAGAGTGTCCTCTCAGGGCTTTAAACCACTGGACTGGAGTTGAATGGGTTAGGGGATAGAGAGGTTACAGAGGTTAGGGGTCAGAGGTTAGGGGTCAGAGTGTCCTCTCAGGGCTTTAAACCACTGGACTGGAGTAGACTGGGTTAGGGGATAGAGAGGTTACAGAGGTTAGGGGTCAGAGGTTAGGGGTCAGAGGTTAGGGGTCAGAGGTTAGGGGTCAGAGTGTCCTCTCAGGGCTTTAAACCACTGGACTGGAGTAGACTGGGTTAGGGGATAGAGAGGTTACAGAGGTTAGGGGTCAGAGGTTAGGGGTCAGAGTGTCCTCTCAGGGCTTTAAACCACTGGACTGGAGTAGACTAGGTTAGGGGACAGAGAGGTTACAGAGGTTAGGGGTCAGAGGTTAGGGGTCAGAGGTTAGGGGTCAGAGTGTCCTCTCAGGGCTTTAAACCACTGGACTGGAGTAGACTGGGTTAGGGGATAGAGAGGTTACAGGGGTTAGGGGTCAGAGGTTAGGGGTCAGAGGTTAGGGGTCAGAGTGTCCTCTCAGGGCTTTAAACCACTGGACTGGAGTAGACTGGGTTAGGGGATAGAGAGGTTACAGAGGTTAGGGTCAGAGGTTAGGGGTCAGAGTGTCCTCTCAGGGCTTTAAACACCTGGACTGGTGTAGACTGGGTTAGGGGATAGAGAGGTTACAGAGGTCAGGGGTCAGAGGTTAGGGGTCAGAGTGTCCTCTCAGGGCTTTAAACCACTGGACTGGAGTAGACTGGGTTAGGGGATAGAGAGGTTACAGGGGTTAGGGGTCAGAGGTTAGGGGTCAGAGGTTAGGGGTCAGAGTGTCCTCTCAGGGCTTTAAACCACTGGACTGGAGTAGACTGGGTTAGGGGATAGAGAGGTTACAGAGGTTAGGGGTCAGAGGTTAGGGGTCAGAGTGTCCTCTCAGGGCTTTAAACCACTGGACTGGAGTAGACTGGGTTAGGGGATAGAGAGGTTACAGAGGTTAGGGGTCAGAGGTTAGGGGTCAGAGGTTACAGGGGTTAGGGGTCAGAGGTTAGGGGTCAGAGGTTAGGGGTCAGAGTGTCCTCTCAGGGCTTTAAACCACTGGACTGGAGTAGACAGGGTTAGGGGATAGAGAGGTTACAGGGGTTAGGGGTCAGAGGTTAGGGGTCAGAGGTTAGGGGTCAGAGTGTCCTCTCAGGGCTTTAAACCACTGGACTGGAGTAGACTGGGTTAGGGGATAGAGAGGTTACAGAGGTTAGGGGTCAGAGGTTAGGGGTCAGAGTGTCCTCTCAGGGCTTTAAACCACTGGACTGGAGTAGACTGGGTTAGGGGATAGAGAGGTTACAGAGGTTAGGGGTCAGAGGTTAGGGGTCAGAGTGTCCTCTCAGGGCTTTAAACCACTGGACTGGAGTAGACTGGGTTAGGGGATAGAGAGGTTACAGGGGTTAGGGGTCAGAGGTTAGGGGTCAGAGGTTAGGGGTCAGAGTGTCCTCTCAGGGCTTTAAACCACTGGACTGGAGTAGACTGGGTTAGGGGATAGAGAGGTTACAGAGGTTAGGGGTCAGAGGTTAGGGGTCAGAGTGTCCTCTCAGGGCTTTAAACCACTGGACTGGAGTAGACTGGGTTAGGGGATAGAGAGGTTACATAGGTTAGGGGTCAGAGGTTAGGGGTCAGAGTGTCCTCTCAGGGCTTTAAACCACTGGACTGGAGTAGACTGGGTTAGGGGATAGAGAGGTTACAGAGGTTAGGGGTCAGAGGTTAGGGGTCAGAGGTTAGGGGTCAGAGTGTCCTCTCAGGGCTTTAAACCACTGGACTGGAGTAGACTGGGTTAGGGGATAGAGAGGTTACAGAGGTTAGGGGTCAGAGGTTAGGGGTCAGAGGTTAGGGGTCAGAGTGTCCTCTCAGGGCTTTAAACCACTGGACTGGAGTAGACTGGGTTAGGGGATAGAGAGGTTACAGAGGTTAGGGGTCAGAGGTTAGGGGTCAGAGTGTCCTCTCAGGGATTTAAACCACTGGACTGGAGTAGACTGGGTTAGGGGATAGAGAGGTTACAGAGGTTAGGGGTCAGAGGTTAGGGGTCAGAGTGTCCTCTCAGGGCTTTAAACCACTGGACTGGAGTAGACTGGGTTAGGGGATAGAGAGGTTACAGAGGTTAGGGGTCAGAGGTTAGGGGTCAGAGGTTAGGGGTCAGAGTGTCCTCTCAGGGCTTTAAACCACTGGACTGGAGTAGACTAGGTTAGGGGACAGAGAGGTTACAGAGGTTAGGGGTCAGAGGTTAGGGGTCAGAGGTTAGGGGTCAGAGTGTCCTCTCAGGGCTTTAAACCACTGGACTGGAGTAGACTGGGTTAGGGGATAGAGAGGTTACAGAGGTTAGGGGTCAGAGGTTAGGGGTCAGAGTGTCCTCTCAGGGCTTTAAACCACTGGACTGGAGTAGACTGGGTTAGGGGATAGAGAGGTTACAGAGGTTAGGGGTCAGAGGTTAGGGGTTAGGGGTCAGAGGTTAGGGGTCAAAGTGTCCTCTCAGGGCTTTAAACCACTGGACTGGAGTAGACTGGGTTAGGGGATAGAGAGGTTACAGAGGTTAGGGGTCAGAGGTTAGGGGTCAGAGTGTCCTCTCAGGGCTTTAAACCACTGGACTGGAGTAGACTGGGTTAGGGGATAGAGAGGTTACAGAGGTTAGGGGTCAGAGGTTAGGGGTCAGAGTGTCCTCTCAGGGCTTTAAACCACTGGACTGGAGTAGACTGGGTTAGGGGATAGAGAGGTTACAGAGGTTAGGGGTCAGAGGTTAGGGGTCAGAGGTTAGGGGTTAGGGGTCAGAGGTTAGGGGTCAGAGTGTCCTCTCAGGGCTTTAAACCACTGGACTGGAGTAGACTGGGTTAGGGGACAGAGAGTTTACAGAGGTTAGGGGTCAGAGGTTAGGGGTCAGAGTGTCCTCTCAGGGCTTTAAACCACTGGACTGGAGTAGACTGGGTTAGGGGATAGAGAGGTTACAGAGGTTAGGGGTCAGAGGTTAGGGGTCAGAGTGTCCTCTCAGGGCTTTAAACCACTGGACTGGAGTAGACTGGGTTAGGGGATAGAGAGGTTACAGAGGTTAGGGGTCAGAGGTTAGGGGTCAGAGTGTCCTCTCAGGGCTTTAAACCACTGGACTGGAGTAGACTGGGTTAGGGGATAGAGAGGTTACAGGGGTTAGGGGTCAGAGGTTAGGGGTCAGAGGTTAGGGGTCAGAGTGTCCTCTCAGTGCTTTAAACCACTGGACTGGAGTAGACTGGGTTAGGGGATAGAGAGGTTACAGGGGTTAGGGGTCAGAGGTTAGTTAGGGGTCAGAGGTTAGGGGTCAGAGTGTCCTCTCAGGGCTTTAAACCACTGGACTGGAGTAGACTGGGTTAGGGGATAGAGAGGTTACAGAGGTTATGGGTCAGAGGTTAGGGGTCAGAGGTTAGGGGTCAGAGGTTAGGGGTCAGAGTGTCCTCTCAGGGCTTTAAACCACTGGACTGGAGTAGACTGGGTTAGGGGATAGAGAGGTTACATAGGTTAGGGGTCAGAGGTTAGGGGTCAGAGTGTCCTCTCAGGGCTTTAAACCACTGGACTGGAGTAGACTGGGTTAGGGGATAGAGAGGTTACAGATGTTAGGGGTCAGAGGTTAGGGGTCAGAGTGTTCTCTCAGGGCTTTAAACCACTGGACTGGAGTAGACTGGGTTAGGGGATAGAGAGGTTACAGAGGTTAGGGGTCAGAGGTTAGGGGTCAGAGGTTAGGGGTCAGAGTGTCCTCTCAGGGCTTTAAACCACTGGACTGGAGTAGACTGGGTTAGGGGATAGAGAGGTTACAGAGGTTAGGGGTCAGAGGTTAGGGGTCAGAGTGTCCTCTCAGGGCTTTAAACCACTGGACTGGAGTAGACTGGGTTAGGGGATAGAGAGGTTACAGAGGTTAGGGGTCAGAGGTTAGGGCTCAGAGTGTTCTCTCAGGGCTTTAAACCACTGGACTGGAGTAGACTAGGTTAGGGGACAGAGAGGTTACAGAGGTTAGGGGTCAGAGGTTAGGGGTCAGAGGTTAGGGGTCAGAGTGTCCTCTCAGGGCTTTAAACCACTGGACTGGAGTAGACTGGGTTAGGGGATAGAGAGGTTACAGAGGTTAGGGGTCAGAGGTTAGGGGTCAGAGTGTCCTCTCAGGGCTTTAAACCACTGGACTGGAGTAGACTGGGTTAGGGGATAGAGAGGTTACAGAGGTTAGGGGTCAGAGGTTAGGGGTCAGAGTATCCTCTCAGGGCTTTAAACCACTGGACTGGAGTAGACTGGGTTAGGGGATAGAGAGGTTACAGGGGTTAGGGGTCAGAGGTTAGGGGTCAGAGGTTAGGGGTCAGAGTGTCCTCTCAGGGCTTTAAACCACTGGACTGGAGTAGACTGGGTTAGGGGATAGAGAGGTTACAGAGGTTAGGGTCAGAGGTTAGGGGTCAGAGTGTCCTCTCAGGGCTTTAAACCACTGGACTGGAGTAGACTGGGTTAGGGGATAGAGAGGTTACAGAGGTTAGGGGTCAGAGGTTAGGGGTCAGAGTGTCCTCTCAGGGCTTTAAACCACTGGACTGGAGTAGACTGGGTTAGGGGATAGAGAGGTTACAGAGGTTAGGGGTCAGAGGTTAGGGGTCAGAGTGTCCTCTCAGGGCTTTAAACCACTGGACTGGAGTAGACTGGGTTAGGGGATAGAGAGGTTACAGGGGTTAGGGGTCAGAGGTTAGGGGTCAGAGTGTCCTCTCAGGGCTTTAAACCACTGGACTGGAGTAGACTGGGTTAGGGGATAGAGAGGTTACAGAGGTTATGGGTCAGAGGTTAGGGGTCAGAGTGTCCTCTCAGGGCTTTAAACCACTGGACTGGAGTAGACTGGGTTAGGGGATAGAGAGGTTACAGGGGTTAGGGGTCAGAGGTTAGGGGTCAGAGTGTCCTCTCAGGGCTTTAAACCACTGGACTGGAGTAGACTGGGTTAGGGGATAGAGAGGTTACAGAGGTTAGGGGTCAGAGGTTAGGGGTCAGAGGTTAGGGGTCAGAGTGTCCTCTCAGGGCTTTAAACCACTGGACTGGAGTAGACTGGGTTAGGGGATAGAGAGGTTACAGAGGTTAGGGGTCAGAGGTTAGGGGTCAGAGGTTAGGGGTCAGAGTGTCCTCTCAGGGCTTTAAACCACTGGACTGGAGTAGACTGGGTTAGGGGATAGAGAGGTTACAGAGGTTAGGGGTCAGAGGTTAGGGGTCAGAGGTTAGGGGTCAGAGTGTCCTCTCAGGGCTTTAAACCACTGGACTGGAGTAGACTGGGTTAGGGGATAGAGAGGTTACAGAGGTTAGGGGTCAGAGGTTAGGGGTCAGAGTGTCCTCTCAGGGCTTTAAACCACTGGACTGGAGTAGACTGGGTTAGGGGATAGAGAGGTTACAGAGGTTAGGGGTCAGAGGTTAGGGGTCAGAGTGTCCTCTCAGGGCTTTAAACCACTGGACTGGAGTAGACTGGGTTAGGGGATAGAGAGGTTACAGAGGTTAGGGGTCAGAGGTTAGGGGTCAGAGTGTCCTCTCAGGGCTTTAAACCACTGGACTGGAGTAGACTGGGTTAGGGGATAGAGAGGTTACAGAGGTTAGGGGTCAGAGGTTAGGGGTCAGAGGTTAGGGGTCAGAGTGTCCTCTCAGGGCTTTAAACCACTGGACTGGAGTAGACTAGGTTAGGGGATAGAGAGGTTACAGAGGTTAGGGGTCAGAGGTTAGGGGTCAGAGGTTAGGGGTCAGAGTGTCCTCTCAGGGCTTTAAACCACTGGACTGGAGTAGACTGGGTTAGGGGATAGAGAGGTTACAGAAGTTAGGGGTCAGAGGTTAGGGGTCAGAGTGTCCTCTCAGGGCTTTAAACCACTGGACTGGAGTAGACTGGGTTAGGGGATAGAGAGGTTACAGGGGTTAGGGGTCAGAGGTTAGGGGTCAGAGGTTAGGGGTCAGAGTGTCCTCTCAGGGCTTTAAACCACTGGACTGGAGTAGACTGGGTTAGGGGATAGAGAGGTTACAGGGGTTAGGGGTCAGAGGTTAGGGGTCAGAGTGTCCTCTCAGGGCTTTAAACCACTGGACTGGAGTAGACTGGGTTAGGGGATAGAGAGGTTACAGAGGTTAGGGGTCAGAGGTTAGGGGTCAGAGTGTCCTCTCAGGGCTTTAAACCACTGGACTGGAGTAGACTGGGTTAGGGGATAGAGAGGTTACAGAGGTTAGGGGTCAGAGGTTAGGGGTCAGAGTGTCCTCTCAGGGCTTTAAACCACTGGACTGGAGTAGACTGGGTTAGGGGATAGAGAGGTTACAGGGGTTAGGGGTCAGAGGTTAGGGGTCAGAGTGTCCTCTCAGGGCTTTAAACCACTGGACTGGAGTAGACTGGGTTAGGGGATAGAGAGGTTACAGAGGTTATGGGTCAGAGGTTAGGGGTCAGAGTGTCCTCTCAGGGCTTTAAACCACTGGACTGGAGTAGACTGGGTTAGGGGATAGAGAGGTTACAGAGGTTAGGGGTCAGAGGTTAGGGGTCAGAGGTTAGGGGTCAGAGGTTAGGGGTCAGAGTGTCCTCTCAGGGCTTTAAACCACTGGACTGGAGTAGACTGGGTTAGGGGATAGAGAGGTTACAGAGGTTAGGGGTCAGAGGTTAGGGGTCAGAGTGTCCTCTCAGGGCTTTAAACCACTGGACTGGAGTAGACTAGGTTAGGGGATAGAGAGGTTACAGAGGTTATGGGTCAGAGGTTAGGGGTCAGAGTGTCCTCTCAGGGCTTTAAACCACTGGACTGGAGTAGACTGGGTTAGGGGATAGAGAGGTTACAGGGGTTAGGGGTCAGAGGTTAGGGGTCAGAGTGTCCTCTCAGGGCTTTAAACCACTGGACTGGAGTAGACTGGGTTAGGGGATAGAGAGGTTACATGGGTTAGGGGTCAGAGGTTAGGGGTCAGAGGTTAGGGGTCAGAGTGTCCTCTCAGGGCTTTAAACCACTGGACTGGAGTAGACTGGGTTAGGGGATAGAGAGGTTACAGAGGTTAGGGGTCAGAGGTTAGGGGTCAGAGGTTAGGGGTCAGAGGTTAGGGGTCAGAGTGTCCTCTCAGGGCTTTAAACCACTGGACTGGAGTAGACTGGGTTAGGGGATAGAGAGGTTACAGGGGTTAGGGGTCAGAGGTTAGGGGTCAGAGTGTCCTCTCAGGGCTTTAAACCACTGGACTGGAGTAGACTGGGTTAGGGGATAGAGAGGTTACAGAGGTTAGGGGTCAGAGGTTAGGGGTCAGAGTGTCCTCTCAGGGCTTTAAACCACTGGACTGGAGTAGACTGGGTTAGGGGATAGAGAGGTTACAGAGGTTAGGGGTCAGAGGTTAGGGGTCAGAGTGTCCTCTCAGGGCTTTAAACCACTGGACTGGAGTAGACAGGGTTAGGGGATAGAGAGGTTACAGGGGTTAGGGGTCAGAGGTTAGGGGTCAGAGGTTAGGGGTCAGAGTGTCCTCTCAGGGCTTTAAACCACTGGACTGGAGTAGACTGGGTTAGGGGATAGAGAGGTTACAGAGGTTAGGGGTCAGAGGTTAGGGGTCAGAGTGTCCTCTCAGGGCTTTAAACCACTGGACTGGAGTAGACTGGGTTAGGGGATAGAGAGATTACAGAGGTTAGGGGTCAGAGGTTAGGGGTCAGAGTGTCCTCTCAGGGCTTTAAACCACTGGACTGGAGTAGACTGGGTTAGGGGATAGAGAGGTTACAGAGGTTAGGGGTCAGAGGTTAGGGGTCAGAGTGTCCTCTCAGGGCTTTAAACCACTGGACTGGAGTAGACTGGGTTAGGGGATAGAGAGGTTACAGAGGTTAGGGGTCAGAGGTTAGGGGTCAGAGTGTCCTCTCAGGGCTTTAAACCACTGGACTGGAGTAGACTGGGTTAGGGGATAGAGAGGTTACAGAGGTTAGGGGTCAGAGGTTAGGGGTCAGAGGTTAGGGGTCAGAGTGTCCTCTCAGGGCTTTAAACCACTGGACTGGAGTAGACTGGGTTAGGGGATAGAGAGGTTACAGAGGTTAGGGTCAGAGGTTAGGGGTCAGAGTGTCCTCTCAGGGCTTTAAACCACTGGACTGGAGTAGACTGGGTTAGGGGATAGAGAGGTTACAGAGGTTAGGGGTCAGAGGTTAGGGGTCAGAGTGTCCTCTCAGGGCTTTAAACCACTGGACTGGAGTAGACTGGGTTAGGGGACAGAGAGGTTACAGAGGTTAGGGGTCAGAGGTTAGGGGTCAGAGGTTAGGGGTCAGAGTGTCCTCTCAGGGCTTTAAACCACTGGACTGGAGTATACTGGGTTAGGGGATAGAGAGGTTACAGAGGTTAGGGGTCAGAGGTTAGGGGTCAGAGTGTCCTCTCAGGGCTTTAAACCACTGGACTGGAGTAGACTGGGTTAGGGGATAGAGAGGTTACAGGGGTTAGGGGTCAGAGGTTAGGGGTCAGAGGTTAGGGGTCAGAGTGTCCTCTCAGGGCTTTAAACCACTGGACTGGAGTAGACTGGGTTAGGGGATAGAGAGGTTACAGAGGTTAGGGGTCAGAGGTTAGGGGTCAGAGTGTCCTCTCAGGGCTTTAAACCACTGGACTGGAGTAGACTGGGTTAGGGGACAGAGAGGTTACAGAGGTTAGGGGTCAGAGGTTAGGGGTCAGAGTGTCCTCTCAGGGCTTTAAACCACTGGACTGGAGTAGACTGGGTTAGGGGATATAGAGGTTACAGAGGTTAGGGGTCAGAGGTTAGGGGTCAGAGGTTAGGGGTCAGAGTGTCCTCTCAGGGCTTTAAACCACTGGACTGGAGTAGACTGGGTTAGGGGATAGAGAGGTTACAGAGGTTAGGGGTCAGAGGTTAGGGGTCAGAGGTTAGGGGTCAGAGGTTAGGGGTCAGAGGTTAGGGGTCAGAGTGTCCTCTCAGGGCTTTAAACCACTGGATATTAGATAATATACTGTATTAACTGTAACGTATATTAAATAGTATATGAATTATATTGTATGTTATATTTCATATGGTATTATATATGATATATTGTATATTAGATAATATACTGTATTAACTGAATTATATTGTATGTTATATTTCATATGGTATTATATATGATATATTGTATATTAGATAATATACTGTATTAACTGTATTATATTGTATGTTATATTTCATATGGTATTATATATGATATATTGTATATTAGATAATATACTGTATTAACTATATCGTATATTAAATAGTATATGAATTATATTGTATGGTATATTTCATATGGTATTATATATGATATATTGTATATTAGATATATACTGTATTAACTGAATTATATTGTATGTTATATTTCATATG